>NC_041383.1:68999582-69007527 GCF_002162155.2 Triticum dicoccoides
GTGGGGGGGTGGGGTGGCCTAATAGGCCTGGGGAGGTGCGGGGTGGGCCGGCGTGGTCGGCTGAGCCGACTGGGCCAAGGGGCCCAGTGGGGGGGCTTGTGGCCTGCTGGGCCGAAGCCCAGGGGGCAAGGGGGGGTTCTCCTTTTCTTTTTCTTTTTTTTTGGTTTTGTTTTCTGTTTTTTTTGTGTGTTTTCTTTCTCTTATTTATTTTATGTTCTGTTCTATTTCATTTTCAATCATTTAGACATTCTATAAAATATGTTTGCTGCACTATAATTACCTATGCCATTTTTGGCACAGCCCGAACATTTTAGTTTAATATTTTGAAAACTTTTATAATTTAACTTTATTTTAATGTTTGAATTTGACTCGGTTTTGGACTAACGGTAGATTATCAATAGTAACCGGGGTGACGTGGCATGGTTATCGTTGGATTACTGTAGCTTGATTACCCGGGCGTTACAAAACTCCTCCACTACAAGAAATCTCGTCCCGAGATTTAAGAGGGGAGTAAGGGGGAAGAATAGGTTACGAGATTCTAACGGATCTTCTCGGTGTTGGTTGCTCTTCTCGAAGAGGTCGATCCATAACATTGATGTCTTCATCCCTAGGCTTCAGTCATCATGATGAAGTCGGCTTCCTTTCTTCGAGAACTCAATCGTACTTACGAAAGAATAAAGGGTGGGTATATTCCGGGAGAACGGACCTCTGCAAGGTTGACTATCTGGTAGTTAACATCGGGGAAGGTGGCGGAAAGTAACTCTCGAACTAAAACTTAAGAAAATATCGAGAGTAAAGTAAGGGGGTACCATGAGAAGTTTCAAACGGATAGGCAATCGTTCGATGCCTAATCAGAAGGTGAAAGGGTTTCAGGGCAACGAGAATAGGTATTGCGCCTCATAACAGAACAGATCACTAGACAGGTGGTCCGTGAATTACATACGAAGTCGAGCGTGAGGAACAACCTTGGGAGTAGGTGTTGTATAGGAGAGTCAGGTTTCGATCCCGTGGAACTGTGGGTTATGGGCCCACCATGTGGGATAAAAGTAGGAGGGGTGACATCTTGCATGGTCACGATAGCAAGGCATGTCAGAGGCTAGTCTGTCAGTTATGTCGGCAACAACATCGATACCAAGGGCGAGGGACGAAGAGAACCATTCTCCTGCTCGTTGAACGAGGCGGACCAATAGGCAAAGTTCTCATCCATCGGTGGTTACCAGAATGTCATCAACAATAGAAACAAGGTCTTACTGACAGAATTGTACACCGAGGTGTTTACCTAAGTAGGAGAAAACTACTGCTTACATCATATAGATCACAAGAAGGTTTAAACAATCCCAATGGAAAGGAAAAGTGATTGTCAGGTTTAAGCAGAACAATGGAAAGGAAAATGTGTTTAAACACATATTTCAAGGGTATATCCTTCCCAAGGACAAGCAGAGTAAGATATCCATGACAGGATATAATGTAGAAAACCCTTTAGAAACGGGGAGAGAAACTTCATGACATTACCCATACAGCGGTGTTTGGATAATTTAGCAGGAAACATTTAGCATTGGCTTCAAATGTCCTTGTTGACAATCGGAGTACCACAAACATGCTTCGAGATAGCATTACATGGTCTTCAAGCAAGTTCAGACTTTGGAAACAAAAAGGGTCCATCAGGAAGAACTTATAGAATAAGTCTTACAATTCCCTCATGGAAGAAATGATAGCCTGGCTGAAAAGGGAAACTATAACAATTGGGCCTCCAGCCAGGTGTGCTAGGCATGACATCACCTTACCGGGTCACATAAGGACCATTGTTGTAACTCTTGGAAATATGTTCCAACCATCATATCTGACCTAGATTCAGATCTGATTAGTGCCAGGATACCTCCGACTTAGTAAGCCTGAGAAGAAAAGGTGCAACACAATTGACGAGATGACAATGTAAGGTTCTCGGGAAATGAACTATGAAGTGATTTCCGTTAACAAGAGTTCATCATTAATCCAAGGAGAGGACAAAGAGGTGACTGGTGAACTCAACGGCAATTCATCGAGATTTCCAAAAGATGGATTTCCACAATTAAGTGAACAAGGAGATAACATTTGTCAGATCAAATGATATAAGGAAGTATGCTCACGGAAAACATACACAATTAAACATTGGTTGAAAGGTGCGCCCAAAATATGGGTTGGGTTGCACGACCAATGTTTGAATGGTGATTCAATAATCAATAGTTTAAGAACGAACGACCGACCATTAACTTCAAAGCAATAGGGTTGCTAGAAGTGCAGAATCCAAACAACACCGTTCACTTGTTGGTACCCCGGTTGGAATCAACACGAGGACCAAGAAAGAATGGTGATGGTGAGAAGTATCACGATACCAAGAATTCTTAAGAGGTGGTGAAATTCTCACAACATTCTTGACATAAAAGATGGCAATACTCCAAGGTAAAGGAGAACAAATGCTGGATAGCAAGGATCTCAAGGTATAACACAAAACACGAACAAGTTTGTGTTGAACGGAAGGCAATCGAGTGGTCGATGATAACACAAATCATCGAGGGCAAGGATGGTATTTCTCATCAGGAATTCAATTGATATCCTTAAGGAGCTCGAAATGTTGACGATGATCATGACAATTTCTGTCGAGAGGTTTCATGGAGATGTAATCGGTCGGCGATGACATCAAGTCAAACGAATGATGAAGCGAAAGGTTATTGGAACCATGGGTACGTCACAAACTTGAAATCAAGTTTGTTGTTTGAGGTGAGACGATAAGACAAGGAAGATCGACGTAAGCTTAGCCCATCATCGAAATTGTGCTCCGGAAAGAAGGACCAGGTAGCACAGTTAAAATTTGGCACGATAATGATATAGTCGAGTAGGCTCGGAATGACGTGATTGAGTTCAAACTCGTACTTAAAGAAGATTACTAAGAGTTGTTGAACCGTAGTGTGGACTCGGTTCAGTTATCGGTGTCTTTGAGTGTTTAATAACTTAGAGCCCATGAAAAATTGGAATCAATGAGAATGTAGCACTTGATGAAGAACTCATAAGAAGTTATGCAGTTCCGTGATAATCTTGAGATACCAGGGGGTAATACTCGACGGCAAATCAAAGTAGAGGTTGGACTGGGGTATTACCCCGTAGAAGACAAGTGCTTAAACTTGCACGAGAAATGTTATTTAAAGGAGAACATGGTCGGAACCACGATTGCAAAAGGCCAGATCCCAGATATAAGATGAACTTATACCAAAGGAATAATTATTTTTATGAGCAGCTTCCATGATAAGTTATACATCGTGTCCCTGGGCATGAACGCAAGGTTCAAGGTCGACTCCCACTTCTTCAATGTATAACCTTCCATTCACTATTCGCTTTGATAAAGGCATTAGTGTTGAAAGTTTTACCTGGTGAAATACCAGATGAGTATGACTCGTGAAAACTTCCGAGTTCACACATATAAAGGAAGGCATTGGATCAACCCGTTAGGGTATCGTGGAAACATATACCACAATCTTCAAGAGTAGATATCACCAGCTTAAAAGCAGAGCATGGTTGGCAAAAGGAGAGGATACAATTTACCAAAGGCATAATGTATCGGAGAAAGAACTCACAAGGTGATTAGTTATGAAGGACACTGTCGGACAATAATCCAACAGTGGATATGGCGATCCACAATGGAGCTGATGTGAGTATCGATACCCAATCAGAGGAAGAAGGAATGCAAATGCATTGGTTTATAGGACATCTGAATAATTCAACGTTTAAATAGCAAAGGAATTATGATTTTTAATTCAAGGGATCAGGAGCAACGCTCTGATCAAGGATGGATAAGTTGAATAGCCTTAGGGTACAATCAATGACAATTGGATTGGTCGAGAACCAATTCCAGTTAAAAGAATGGCAGCTTAGCCGGAGAAGTAATTTATAAGGATCAATGATGCTTGCGTGCATTCGCAAACATATTGAGTCAACAGACTCAAAATGATAATGACAAGGAATGTCATTAAGACTACAAGACTTATGGGATTAACCATAATGCGAGCAAGCAAGAATTTCAAGAGCCAAAGGCTCCAGAGGATTTTCGGAAGAGCGAATAGTATTTTGAAGACTTTTGTGAAACTCATGAACAACTGGGAATGAGTGGATACTCGATAAGTACGAGAAATTATTTGAAGGGGTATTCATGTGGCAAAGAACTGCTAGGCAGTAGGCACAAAGTATTCTCGGAACAATAGAGAAAACTTCGGGGTATCTTGTAATAACAGATCAATGGGGGATGATCGTATGAATGGCAAGTGTAAGTAGTTTTCCATACGGATTTAACGGTGGTCGGGAATAGTAAAGTGATGGGCACAAAGTCTCGAGAGAATATCAAAGAGTATCTCCGAAATCTTCTGGTGCAGTCGGTGATCATCCGGACTGAAGGGGCTCTCCGGGAGAAAGTATTTTCGAGAACCTAAAGTTAGTTTTTAGTAAAAATCGTTTAACCCGAATAGAAGAGGGTTCAAAATCCCAGAGTAAAGGTCGAGGAATAAAAGATCCTAATACCTCCCGATGGCGACGTGGGCCCATGGGCCACACAGCCATGTTAGTAAAAGTTTTTCAACGACTAGACTCGACTTCGGCCAAGGAGTTGGAAAGGGGATTCCTACAGGCAGTCGGCTCTGATACCAACTTGTGACGCCCCCGGTTTAATCGTACACTAATCATGCACGCAAATGTGTACGATCAAGATCAGGGACTCACGGGAAGATATCACAACACAACTCTACAAATAAATTAAGTCATACAAGCATCATAATACAAGCCAGGGGCCTCGAGGGCTCGAATACAAGTGCTCGATCATAGACGAGTCAGCGGAAGCAACCATATCTGAGTACAGACATAAGTTAAACAAGTTGCCCTAAGATGGCTAGCACAAACTGAGATACAGATCGAAAGAGGCGCAGGCCTCCTGCCTGGGATACTCCTAACTACTCCTGGTCGTCGTCGTCAGCCTGCACGTAGTAGTAGGCACCTCCAACGTAGTAGTCGTCGTCGACGCTGGCTCCTGGCTCCTGGACTCCAGCATCTGGTTGCGACAACCAGAAAGAAAGGAAAGGGGAAAAAGGGGGGGGGGGAAAGCAACCGTGAGTACTCATCCAAAGTACTCGCAAGCAAGGAACTACACTACATATGCATGGGTATATGTGTAAGGAGGCCATATCAGTGGACTGAACTGCAGAATGCCAGAATAAGAGGGGGATAGCTAATCCTGTCGAAGACTACGCTTCTGGCAGCCTCCGTCTTGCAGCATGTAGAAGAGAGTAGATTGAAGTCCTCCAAGTAGCATCTCCAAGTAGCATATCCAGGTAGCATCTCCAGTAGCATCGCATAGCATAATCCTACCCGGCGATCCTCTCCTCGTCGCCCTGTAGAAAAGCGATCACCGGGTTGTCTGTGGAACTTGGAAGGGTGTGTTTTATTAAGTATCCGGTTCTAGTTGTCATAAGGTCAAGGTACAACTCCAAGTCGTCCTGTTACCGAAGATCACGGCTATTCGAATAGATTAACTTCCCTGCAGGGGTGCACCACATAACCCAACACGCTTGATCCCATTTGGCCGGACACACTTTCCTGGGTCATGCCCGGCCGCGGAAGATCAACACGTCGCAGCCCCACCTAGGCAAAACAGAGAGGCCAGCACGCCGGTCTAAACCTAAGCGCACAGGGGTCTGGGCCCATCGCCCATAGCACACCTGCACGTTGCGTACGCGGCCGAAAGCAGACCTAGCCTAGTGGCGTTCCAGTCCAATTCGGCGCGCGCTGCTCCGTCGCTGACGTCTGAAGTGCTTCGGCTGATACCACGACGTCGGGATACCCATAACTACTCCCGCGTAGATGGTTAGTGCGTATAGGCTCGTAGCCAGACTCAGATCAAATACCAAGATCTCGTTAAGCGTGTTAAGTATCCGCGAATGCCGAACAAGGCCAGGCCCACCTGTCTCCTAGGTGGTCTCAACCTGCCCTGCCGCTCCGCCACAAAGTAACAGTCGGGGGCCGTCGGGAACCCAGGCCCACCTCTACCGGGATGGAGCCACCTGTCCTTTCAGCCCCCAACTCCGAACAGTATCACAGGTAATGCAACAGTGTAAAGTATATAGTATATGCCCGTGATCACCTCCCGAAGTGATCACAGCCCAGTAGTATAGCATGGCAGACGGACAAGAGTGTAGGGCCACTGATGGAACACTAGCATCCTATACTAAGCATTTAGGATTGCGGGTAAGGTATCAATGACTGTAGCAGCAATGACAGGCTATGCATCAGAATAGGATTAACGGAAAGCAGTAACATGCTACACTACTCTAATGCAAGCAGTATAGAGAAGATTAGGCGATATCTGGTGATCAAAGGGGGGGCTTGCCTGGTTGCTCTGGCAAGAGAGAGGGGTCGTCAACTCCGTAGTCGAACTGGTCAGCAGCAGCGTCGGTCTCGTAGTCTACTGGAGAGAAGAGGGGGAAGAAATAATGAATACGGAGCAAACAAAGCACCACAAAATATATCAAGGCAATACGCGGTGTTCGGTGTGCCCTAACGCGGTAGTAGGTGATACCGGTGAAGGGGGGAAACATCCGGGAAAGTATTCCCGGTGTTTCGTGTTTTCGGGCAGAGGAGCCGGAGGGGGAAAGTTGCGAGTTCGATAGGTTAGGGGTGTGTGGCGGACGAACGGACTGCGTATCCGGATTTGTCTCGTCGTTCTGAGCAACTTTCATGTTGAAAATATTTTAATCCGAGTTACGAATTAAAAGATATGATTTTCTAAAGATTTTATTAATTTTTAGAATTTATTTAACTATTTAATTCTAACATTATCCAGAATAGTGTATGCTGACGTCATCATGACGTCAGCAGTCAACAGGGAGTTGACTGGGTCAATCTGACGTGTGGGTCCCGCATGTCATACACTGTTTTAGTTAACTAACAGTTAATTAGGTTAATTAGTGATTAGGTTAACCTAATTATAATTAATTAACTTAATTAATTCCTTAATTAATTAATTAATTAATTAATTTTATGATTATTATTATTATTATTTATTTATTTATTTTGATATTCTCTTTTTTTTTAACGTTTTGGGGCCGTGGGGCCCATCTGTCATAGGCCCCAGGGGCCTTGGCAGGTTTGGTCCAGCGGGTGCGGGCGCACCCGAGCGAGCACTCGCCCGCAGGGCGGGACGAGGCTGCCGGGGCACGGGGCCATGGGGCGCCGGCCGGAGCAGGATGCGGTGGTGGTTCGTGGCCACGGCGAGGCCACGGAGGGGCGCAAGGCGCCGGTCGGCGACAGGGGGCATGGCCAGGGCCGCAAGTACGCGGCCAGAGAGCAGCTCGGGATGGCCGGAGCGGCAGCGGGAGGCGGCTAAGCGGCACCGGACGCGGCCGGAGGTGGGAACCGGACCGGGCGACGGCGACGGGCAGGCTGGTGCGGGGCCGCGGTTGACGACGTTGGCCGGCGAGCAGGTGCAGGGGGAGGTGAAGGAGCGCGCGGGCTACAGCAGGCACAACTTCGGGTAGGGCGAGCGCGAGCTCGGTCGTGGGGGGTTCGGCGGAGTGCGTGCGTTCGGTGACGAGGGAAAGAGAAGAGGCTGGGGGCCTCACCGAGCAACGTAGGGCACAGGGCAGTGGGGGTCGAGGAGGAGGACGGGGACGGCGACGTGGTGGTGGCGACGGGCGTCGGGGTGACTTCGGGGCTCGGCAACGGAGTGGCGGTGGGCGTCCAGCGAGGCGACGCCGTGGAGAAGGACGAAGGCGCGGCGGAAGGAAAACGCGAGGAGGAGGCCGGAGGTTGGTGCTCGGCGCCGGCGGGCGGCGACTATCTCCGGGCGCGGGCGCTCTGAGAGGAGGGGAGCGAGTAGCGAGGGGAAGTGGGGGTCTTCGCCCCGATCCAGATTGGATCGGGAGGGGGGAAG
>NC_041383.1:69007871-69122046 GCF_002162155.2 Triticum dicoccoides
GGGGGGAAGAGGGAGTGGCGGCGTGGGGGGAGTGGGGGGTTTTGGGTGGGGGTTAGGGTTAGTGGGGGGGTGGGGTGGCCTAATAGGCCTGGGGAGGTGCGGGGTGGGCCGGCGTGGTCGGCTGAGCCGACTGGGCCAAGGGGCCCAGTGGGGGGCTTGTGGCCTGCTGGGCCGAAGCCCAGGGGGCAAGGGGGGGTTCTCCTTTTCTTTTTCTTTTTTTGGTTTTGTTTTCTGTTTTTTTTGTGTGTTTTCTTTCTCTTATTTATTTTATGTTCTGTTCTATTTCATTTTCAATCATTTAGACATTCTATAAAATATGTTTGCTGCACTATAATTACCTATGCCATTTTTGGCACAGCCCGAACATTTTAGTTTAATATTTTGAAAACTTTTATAATTTAACTTTATTTTAATGTTTGAATTTGACTCGGTTTTGGACTAACGGTAGATTATCAATAGTAACCGGGGTGACGTGGCATGATTATCGTTGGATTACTGTAGCTTGATTACCCGGCGTTACATCGATGAAGCAAGAGAGTCACCGGGGGAGAAACCCTAACTGCCCTCTTACACCCCCAAAATCCTAGCTAGTCCGAGACCGGGCAACGATGCACAGATCGTCTCGGAATCAGTCCAAGTCCGGCCAGAGGTCGGGGGAAGAGACGGCGAGGGGAGAGGTAGATCTCAACGACGTCTCTCGGAGTCGCCGAGAGGACGGAAACCCTAACGAGAGGGGAGACTTCTTTAGTTGTCCTTACTTAAATTAATGGCTCGGCCCTTTTGGTGCCTTTAAGGATCCAATCTGAGCGTACGGGGGCCTGTTGAGTGGCATGGGCCGAGCAGCGACAAGATTTAACTCTATCGCTCAGAGCTTTGCGTATTGAACCGTGAAATGTCTTTTTTTATCAAACATATCTTATTAACTTAGGATCATTTTACAGAGACAAGCGTGAAAGGGTACACGCTGGATACAGAAGGGTTTCCCTGACTGAACAACGACCTGCATCAAAACATAAGCAACGAAACAGTACATGCCTATTTTGGACTTTCAAAGCTAGGCGTGCAAGATGATGAGCCTTGACGTTACTCTCTCTGTAAATGTGAGCAACTTTGCTGTGCTGGAAAGAAGAACTATTTTGTATCTGAGCAAGTAGTGGCCCGTTGTCCCAAGGACCTGGAGCAGAGAGAATGTCCGTCAATTTTGCTGCCAAAGCTAATACTGAGCAATCTGTGAAGAAGAGAGGATCCTGAACATTGACTATGTCAGCCAACCTGGTTGCAAAGCATAAGACCAAAAGTCTCAGCTTGAAGAGGCAAAGAAGCAGGAGGGGACACTACAACAATGTGAATTTGCTTTATGCAATCATCATTTTGAACCTGGATGAAGACTCCAATTCCTCCATGATTATAAGTGTTGGCTGGTTGTATTTTCCATGCAGCGTCACAGAAGATCTTGTTGCTTGTAAAAGAGTCTGTATTGTGCTGCACCAGTTGGTCATGTAAGCACGGTGCACCATGGTCTTCAGGGATCTCTTCTAATTCGGTTCCTTGTATCATTTCATTTGCTATTGCATACACCTGGGAGGGTCTGCATATTTTCTAGCAAAGAGAGCATCATTTCGAGATTTTCAAATGCACCACAGAAAAGTATATAAGTTAGAAAGATTAATATGTGGATGACCTGAGTTAAGCATAGTTTGGGTCATGTCAGGAATAGAATGATCAGTTACATCAAGGATTTCTGTTTTAATAAACCATGGCGAGCAAAACCAGGCTGCTTTAGAGAAAGGGCAAAGGAAAAGCATGTGCATGTCATCTTCTATATTTCCACATCTGGAGCAATTTTCATTTATGTGTTTAGAGAACTTACTTGCTCTCTTACCCGTAGGAAGTGCTTTCCTAAGAAGCCTCCAAGAAAATGTCTATACCCGTGTCGCCATAAGTTTGCCTTTCCAAACTTGGTTTAGAAGAGCAATGGATTGTGGATGAATCTCTTTCGGTCGTTGTCTAGCCGGAAGTTGAAGGTTGTTGAAGCAATGCTTATATGCACTTTTGGAGGAGAAATTTCCTGCAGGTGTTAGTTTCCAAATCAAAGCATCTTGCCCAGCAGCTGCAACTATAGGAGTCTGAAGAATATTATTAGCTATCTCATAAGTGAACAGAGACTTAATCAGATCAGTATTCCAAACTTTTTGATTTGGCAACCAAAGATCTTTAACAATAGCAGGATATACAAAAGGGTGCTCATGTATAATTAAATGATCGTAAATTTCCTCCCATCTCAAAAACCAAGGAGAACTCCACACCGAACTATTACCATCTATAATCTGACAAGTAGAGGCTGAAATTAAGAGAGGTTTACCTTTAGAATTGCAGCCCAGAAAGCTGATTTTGGTTTGTTTGCTTTGGCTCTCCAAATGGAGGTATCATGGTGGTACTTAGCCTTGAGGATCAAAGCCATTTGGCTATGTGGTTCTTTTGCCAACCTCCATGCCACAAAAAGAATAAATCCTTGGTTGATTGCCTGCAAGTTCCTGATGCCTAAGCCACCAATTTTCTTTTCAATGCAAATGTCCGCCCATGCCCTGAGACACAAGCTTTTTGTAGTAGGTGTTGGGGAACGTAGTAATTTCAAAAAAATTCCTACGCACACGCAAGATCATGGTGATGGTATAGCAACGAGAGGGGAGAGTGTTGTCCATGTACCCTCGTAGACCGTAAGCGGAAGCGTTATGACAACGCGGTTGATGTAGTCGTACGTCTTCACGATCTGACCGATCCAAGTACCGAACGTACGGCACCTCCGTGTTCAGCACACGTTCAGCTCGATGACGTTCCCTGGGCTCCAATCCAGCAAAGCGTCGGGGATGAGTTCCGTCAGCACGACGGCGTGGTGACGATGATGATGTTCTTCCGACGCAGGGCTTCGCCTAAACTCCGCGACGATATGACCGAGGTGGAATATGGTGGAGGGGGGCACCGCACACGGCTAAGGAACGATCCGTAGATCAACTTGTGTTGTCCCTAGAGGTGCCCCCCTGCCCCCGTATATAAAGGAGCAAGGGGGAGGGGTTCGGCCGACCAGGAGGGGCGCGCTAGGAGGAGTCCTCCTCCCACCGGGAGTAGGACTCCCCCCCCCTTCCTTGTTGGAGTAGGAGAGAAGGAAAGAGGGGGAGAGGAGGAAGGAAAAGGGGGCTGCACCCCTTGTCCAATTCGGACCAGAGGGGGGCTGCGCACCTCCTTCCTTTCGCCCTCTCTCCTCTATTCCCGCATGACCCAATAAGGCCCATATACTCCCCGGCGAATTCCCGTAACTCTCCGGTACTCCAAAAAATACCCGAATCACTCGGAACCTTTCCGAAGTCCAAATATAGTCGTCCAGTATATCGATCTTTACGTCTCGACCATTTCGAGACTCCTCGTCATGTACCCGATCTCATACGGGACTTCGAACTCCTTCGGTACATCAAAACTCATAAACTCATAATATAACTGTCATCGAAACCTTAAGCGTGCGGACCCTACGGGTTCGAGAACAATGTAGACATGACCGACACACGTCTCCGGTCAATAACCAATAACGGAACCTGGATGCTCATATTGGCTCCCACATATTCTACGAAGATCTTTATCGGTCAGACGCATAACAACATACGTTGTTCCCTTTGTAATTGGTATGTTACTTGCCCGAGATTCGATCGTCGGTATCTCAATACCTAGTTCAATCTCGTTACCGACAAGTCTCTTTACTCGTTCCGTAATACATCATCCCACAACTAACTCATTAGTTGCAATGCTTGCAAGGCTTTAAGTGATGTGTATTACCGAGAGGGCCCAGAGATACCTCTCCGACAATCGGAGTGACAAACCCTAATCTCGAAATACGCCAACCCAACATGTACCTTCGGAGACACCTGTAGAGCTCCTTTATAATCACCCAGTTACGTTGTGACATTTGGTAGCACACAAAGTGTTCCTCCGGTAAACGGGAGTTGCATAATCTGATAGTCATAGGAACATGTATAAGTCATGAAGAAAGCAGTAGCAATATACTAAATGATCAAGTGCTAAGGCTAACGGAATGGGTCAAGTCAATCACATCATTCTCCTAATGATGTGATCCCGTTAATCAAATGACAACTCTTTTGTCCATGGCTAGGAAACATAACCATCTTTGATAAACGAGCTAGTCAAGTAGAGGCATACTAGTGACACTATGTTTGTCTATGTATTCACACATGTATTATGTTTCCGGTTAATACAATTCTAGCATGAATAATAAACATTTATCATGATATAAGGAAATAAATAATAACTTTATTATTGCCTCTAGGGCATATTTCCTTCGGTCTCCCACTTGCACTAGAGTCAATAATCTAGTTCACATCATCATGTGATTTAACACCAATATTCATATCTGTATATGATTAACACCCATAGTTCACATCGTCATGTGACCAACACCCAAAGGGTTTACTAGAGTCAACAATCTAGTTCACATTGCTATGTGATTAACACCCAAAGAGTACTAAGGTATGATCATGTTTTGCTCGTGAGAGAAGTTTAGTCAACGGGTCTGTCATATTACAGAGTCGTATGTATTTTGCAAATATTCTATGTCTACAATGCTTTGCACGGAGCTACTCTAGTTAATTGCTCCCACTTTCAATATGTATCCAGATTAAGACTTAGAGTCATCTGGATCAGTGTAAAAGCTTGCATCGATGTAACTCTTTACGACGAACTCTTTTATCACCTCCATAATCGAGAAACATATCCTTATTCTACTAAGGATAATTTTGACCAATGTCCAGTGATCTACTCCTAGATCACTATTGTACTCCCTTGCCAAACCAGGGCAGAGTATACAATAGGTCTGGTCCATAGCATGACATACTTTTATAGAACCTATGACTGATGCATAGGGAATGACTTTCATTCTCTTTCTATTTTCTGCCGTGGTCGGGTCTTGAGTCTTACTCAATTTCACACCTTTGCAACACAGGCAAGAACTCTTTCTTTGACTGTTCCATTTTGAACTATTTCAAAATCTTGACAAGGTATGTACTTATTGAAAAACTTATCAAGCATCTTGATCTATCTCAATAGATCTTGATGCTCAATATGTAAGCAGCTTCACCGAGGTCTTTCATTGAAAAACTTTTTATTCAAGTATCCTTTTATGCTATCCAGAAATTCTATATCATTTCCAATCAACAATATGTCTTGCACATATAATATCAGAAATGCTACAGAGCTCCCACTCACTTTCTTGTAAATACAGGCCTTTCCAAAAGTCTGTATAAAACCATATGCTTTGATCAACTCATCAAAGCGTGTATTCCAACTCCGAGATGCTTGCACCAGTCCATTGATGGATCGCTGGAGCTTGCACATTTTGTTAGTACCTTTAGGACTAACAAAACCTTCTGGTTGCATCATATACAACTCTTCTTTAATAAATCCATTAAAGAATGTAGTTTTGACATCCATTTGCCAGATTTCATAACATGTGACAATTGCTAACATGATTCGGACAGACTTAAGCATCGCTACAGTTGAGAAAATCTCATTGTAGTCAACACCTTGAACTTGTCGAAAACCTTTTTGTGACAAGTCGAGCTTTGTAGATAGTAACACTACTATCAGTGTCCGTCTTCCTCTTGAAGATCCATGGCTTGCTGATCATCGAGCAAGTCAATCAAAGTCAATACTTTGTTCTCATACATGGATCCTATCTCAGATTTCATGGCCTCAAGCCATTTCGCGGAATCTGGGCTCATCATCGCTTCCTCATAGTTCGTAGGTTCATCATGGTCTAGTAACATGACTTCTAGAACGGGATTACCGTACCACTTTGGTGCGGATCTTATTTTGGAAGACCTACGAGGTTCGGTAGTAACTTGATCTGAAGCTTCATGATCATCATCATTAACTTCCTCACTAATCGATGTAGGGATCACTGGAACTGATTTCTGTGATGAACTACTTTCCAATTTGGGAGAAGGTACAATTACCTTATCAAGTTCTACTTTCCTCCCACTCACTTCTTTCGAGAGAAACTCCTTCTCTAGAAAGGACCATCTTAGAAACGAATCTTGCTTTCGGATCTGTGATAGAAGGTGTACCCAATAGTTACCTTTGGGTATTCTATGAAGACGCACTTCTCCGATTTGGGTTCGAGCTTATCAGGTGAAAACTTTTTCACATAAGCATCACAGCCCCAAACTTTAAGAAACGACAACTTTGGTTTCTCGCCAAACCACAGTTCATAAGGCGTCGTCTCAACGGATTTTGATGGTGCCCTATTTAAAGTGAATGCAGCTGTCTCTAATGCATAACCCCAAAATGATAGTGGTAAACCGATAAAAGACATCATAGATCGCACCATATCCAATAAAGTGCGGTTACGACATTCGGACACACCGTTACGCTGTAGTGTTCCAGGTGGCATGAGTTTGTGAAACTATTCCACATTGTTTTAATTGAAGACCAAACTCGTAACTCAAATATTTGTCTCCGCGATCAAATTGCAGAAACTTTATTTTCTTGTTATGATGATTCTCCACTTCACTCTGAAATTATTTGAACCTTTCAAATGTTTCAGACTTGTGCTTCATTAAGTAGATATACTCATATCTGCTCAAATCATCTT
Source organism: Triticum dicoccoides (assembly GCF_002162155.2). NCBI lineage: Eukaryota > Viridiplantae > Streptophyta > Magnoliopsida > Poales > Poaceae > Triticum > Triticum dicoccoides. Next base: position 69,014,527 of record NC_041383.1, read on the forward strand.
GTGAAGGTCAGAAAATAACGATACCCGCCACGAGCATCAACACTCATTGGACCGCATACATCGGTATGTATTATTTCCAATAAGTCACTAGCTCGTTCCATTGTTCCGGAGAACGGAATTTTAGTCATCTTGCCCAAAAGGCACGGTTCGCAAGCATCAAATGATTCATAACCAAGAGATTCCAAAAATCCATCTTTATGGAGTTTCTTCATGCGCTTTACACCGATATGACCCAAACGGCAGTGCCACAAATAAGTTGCACTATCATTACCAACTTTGCATCTTTTGGCATCAATATTATGAATATGTGTATTACTACGATCGAGATCCAACAAACTATTTTCATTGGGTGTATGACCATCGAAGGTTATATTCATGTAAATAGATGAACAATTATTCTTTGACTTTAAATGAATAACCATATCGCAATAAACATGATCAAATCATATTCATGCTCAACGCAAATGGCAAATAACATTTATTTAGGTTTAACACTAATCCTGAAAGTATAGGGAGTGTGCGATGATGATCATATCAATCTTGGAACCACTTCCAACACACATCGTCACTTCACCCTCAACTAGTCTCTGTTTATTCTGTAACTCCTGTTTCGAGTCACTAATTTTAGCAACCGAACAAGTATCAAATACTCAGGGGCTACTATAAACACTAGTAAGGTACACATCAATAACCTGTATATCAAATATACCCTTCTTCACTCTGCCATCCTTCTTATCCACCAAATATTCAGGGTATTTCTGTTTCTAGTGACCATTTTCTTTGCAGTGTAAGCACTCAGTTTCAGGCTTTGGTTCAGCTTTGGGCTTCTTCGTGGGAGTGACAACTTGCTTGTCATTCTACTTGAAGTTCCCTTTCTTTCCCTTTGCCCTTTTCTTGAAACTAGTGATCTTGTCAACCATCAACACTTGATGCTCTTTCTTGATTTCTACCTTCGTTGATTTCAACATCACGAAGAGCTCGGGAATCGTTTTCGTCATCCCTTGCATACTATAGTTCATCACAAAGTTCTACTAACTTGGTGATGGTGACTAGAGAACTCTATCAATCACTATCTTATCTGGAAGATTAACTCCCACTTGATTCAAGCGATTGTAGTACCCAGACAATCTGAGCACATGCTCACTAGTTGAGCGATTCTCCTCCATCTTTTAGCTATAGAACTTGTTGGAGACTTCATATCTCTCAACTCGGGTATTTGCTGGAAATATTAACTTCAATTCCTGGAACATCTCATATGGTCCATGACGTTCAAAACGTCTTTGAAGTCCCGATTCTAAGCCGTTAAGCATGGTGCACTAAACTATCAAGTAGTCATCATATTGAGCTAGCCAAACGTTCATAACGTCTACATCTGCTCCTGCAATAGGTCTGTCACCTAGCGGTGCATTAAGGACATAATTCTTCTGTGCAGCAATGAGGATAAACCTCAGATTCACGGATCCAATCCGCATCATTGCTACTAACATCTTTCAACATAGTTTTTCTCTAGAAACATATAAAATAAACATATGGAAGCAACAACGCGAGCTATTGATCTACAACATAGATATGCTAATACTACCAGGACTAAGTTCATGATAAATTTAAGTTCAATTAATCATATTACTTAAGAACTCCCACTTAGACAGACATCTCTCTAGTCATCTAAGTGATCACGTGATCCAAATCAACTAAACCATAACCGATCATCACGTGAGATGGAGTAGTTTTCAATGGTGAACATCACTATGTTGATCATATCTACTATATGATTCACGCTCGACCTTTCGGTCTCTGTGTTCCGAGGCCATATCTGCATATGCTAGGCTCGTCAAGTTTAACCTAAGTATTCCGCATGTGCAAAACTGGCTTGCACCCGTTGTAGATGGACGTAGAGCTTATCACACCCGATCATCACGTGGTGTCTGGGCACGACGAACTTTGGCAATGGTGCATACTCAGGGAGAACACTTCTTGATAATTAGTGAGAGATCATCTTAAAATGCTACCGTCAATCAAAGCAAGATAAGATGCATAAAAGATAAACATCACATGCAATCAAAATATGTGACATGATATGGCCATCATCATCTTGTGCCTTTGATCTCCATCTCCAAAGCATCGTCATGATTTCCATTGTTAACGGCATGACACCATGATCTCCATCATCTTGATCTATATCAATGTGTCGTCACATGGTCGTCTCGCCAACTATTGCTCTTGCAACTATTGCTATCGCATAGCGATAAAGTAAAGCAATTATTTAGCGCTTGCATCTTATGCAATAAAGAGACAACCATAAGGCTTCAGCCAGTTGCTGATAACTTCAACAAAACATGATCATCTCATACAACAACTTATATCTCATCACATCTTGACCATATCACATCACAACATGCCCTGCAAAAACAAGTTAGACGTCCTCTACTTTGTTGTTGCAAGTTTTACGTGGCTGCTACGGGCTTAGCAAGAACTGTTCTTACCTACGCATCAAAACCACAATGATAGTTTGTCAAGTTGGTGCTGTTTTAACCTTCGCAAGGACCGGGCGTAGCCACACTCGGTTCAACTAAAGTTGGAGAAACTGACACCCGCTAGTCACCTGTGTGCAAAGCACGGCGGTAAAACCAGTCTCATGTAAGCGTGCGCGTAATGTCGGTCCGGGCCGCTTCATCCAACAATACCGCCGAACCAAAGTATGACATGCTGGTAAGCAGTATGACTTATATCGCCCACAACTCACTTGTGTTCTACTCGTGCATATAACATCAACGCATAAAACCTAGGCTCGGATGCCACTGTTGGGGAACGTAGTAATTTCAAAAAAATTCCTACGCACACGCAAGATCATGGTGATGGTATAGCAACGAGAGGGGAGAGTGTTGTCCACGTACCCTCGTAGACCGTAAGAGGAAGCGTTATGACAACGCGGTTGATGTAGTCGTACGTCTTCACGATCCGACCGATCCAAGTACCGAACGTACGGCACCTCCGTGTTCAGCACACGTTCAGCTCGATGACGTTCCCCGGGCTCCAATCCAGCAAAGTGTCGAGGATGAGTTCCGTCAGCACGACGGCGTGGTGACGATGATGATGTTCTTCCGGCGCAGGGTTTCGCCTAAACTCCGCGACGATATGACCGAGGTGGAATATGGTGGAGGGAGGCACCGCACACGGCTAAGGAACGATCCGTAGATCAACTTGTGTTGTCCCTAGAGGTGCCCCTGCCCCCGTATATAAAGGAGCAAGGGGGAGGGGTTCGGCCGGCCAGGAGGGGCGCGCCAGGAGGAGTCCTCCTCCCACCGGGAGTAGGACTCCCCCCTTCCTTGTTGGAGTAGGAGAGAAGGAAAGAGGGGGAGAGGAGGAAGGAAAAGGGGGCTGCACCCCTTGTCCAATTCGTACCAGAGGGGGGCTGCGCACCTCCTTCCTTTCGCCCTCTCTCCTCTATTCCCGTATGGCCCAATAAGGCCCATATACTCCCCGGCGAATTCCCGTAACTCTCATGTACTCCGAAAAATATCCGAATCACTCGGAACCTTTCCGAAGTCCAAATATAGTCGTCCAATATATCGATCTTTACGCCTCGACCATTTCGAGACTCCTCGTCATGTCCCCGATCTCATCCGGGACTTCGAACTCCTTCGTTACATCAAAACTCATAAACTCATAATATAACTGTCATCGAAACCTTAAGCGTGCAGACCCTACGGGTTCGAGAACAATGTAGACATGACCGAGACACGTCTCCGGTCAATAACCAATAGCGGAACCTGGATGCTCATATTGGCTCCCACATATTCTATGAAGATCTTTATCGGTCAGACCGCATAACAACATACATTGTTTCCTTTGTCATCGGTATGTACTTGCCCGAGATTCGATCGTCGGTATCTCAATACGTAGTTCAATCTCGTTACCGACAAGTCTCTTTACTCGTTCCGTAATACATCATCCCGCAACTAACTCATTAGTTGCAATGCTTGCAAGGCTTTAAGTGATGTGTATTACCGAGAGGGCCCAGAGATACCTCTCCGACAATCGGAGTGACAAATCCTAATCTTGAAATACGCCAACTCAACATGTACCTTCAGAGACACCTGTAGAGCTCCTTTATAATCACCCAGTTACGTTGTGACGTTTGGTAGCACACAAAGTGTTCCTCCGGTAAACGGGAGTTGCATAATATCATAGTCATAGGAACATGTATAAGTCATGAAGAAAGCAGTAGCAATATACTAAACGATCAAGTGCTAAGGCTAATGGAATGGGTCAAGTCAATCACATCATTCTCCTAATGATGTGATCCCGTTAATCAAATGACAACTCTTTTGTCCATGGCTAGGAAACATAACCATCTTTGATAAACGAGCTAGTCAAGTAGAGGCATACTAGTGACACTATGTTTGTCTATGTATTCACACATGTATTATGTTTCCGGTTAATACAATTCTAGCATGAATAATAAACATTTATCATGATATAAGGAAATAAATAATAACTTTATTATTGCCTCTAGGGCATATTTCCTTCAGTAGGTCCATCCCTTACACATGTCCACCAGAAATTCCTTATAATCGTTGTCAGCTTTCCCAAGAACTTCCTGGAGAAAAGAATATTAGACATATAATACACGGGTATGGATGAAAAAACAGACTTAATAAGGGTGAGTCTCGCAGCATGGGAGAGTCTGTTCACCTTGTAGGCTGAAAGTTTGGATTAAAATTTTGCATACACAAAGCTATAGGTTGCAGATCTGTCCTTTGCGGGTAGGATGAGTGGATGGCCAAGATGAATGGTGTTGGCATCTAAATCTGGCACCTGCAAAATTTGTTTGATATCTTGTTTGACCTGCAAACACACATTTTTACTAAAAAGAATGGCAGCTTTGTTCCAATTGGGGACCTGGCCCGAAAGCTGACAAAATTGATATAAAATATTGGAAATAATCGATGCCTCCTGCACATTAGCTTTTCCACAAACCAGTAACATCCGCAATAACTTGTCTAGGCTTGAAAATGTGCTTGATGACCCACTACCTATTGATGATAGCTTTCCTGATGAGCAGTTAGCTGCAATAAATGTTGCTAATAGTACTCCTTGGTATGCTGACTATGCTAATTACATTGTTGTTAAATATTTGCCACCTAGCTTTACTTACCAACAAAATAAAAAATTCTTCTATGATTTAAGACATTACTTTTGGGATGACCCACATCTTTATAAAGAAGGAGTAGATGGTATTATCAGACATTGTGTACCTGAGCATGAACAGGGACAAATCCTAAGGAAATGCCACTCTGAACCGTATGGAGGTCATCATGCTGGAGATAGAACTGCTCATAAGGTTTTGCAATCTGGATTTTATTGGCCTACTCTCTTCAAGGATGCTCGTAAGTATGTCTCATCTTGTGATGAATGCCAGAGAATAGGTAATATCGGTAAGCGTCAAGAAATGCCTATGAATTATTCACTTGCTATTGAACCATTTGATGTGTGGGGATTTGATTACATGGGACCTTTTCCTTCCTCTAATGGGTATACACATATTTTGGTTGTTGTTGATATGTTACTAAATGGGTAGAAGCTATTCCAACCAGTAGTGTTGATCACAACACCTCTATTAAAATGCTTAAGGAAGTTATTTTCCCAAGGTTTGGAGTCCCTAGATATTTAATGACTGATGGTGGTTCACACTTTATTCATGGTGCTTTTCATAAAATGCTTGCCAAGTATGATGTTAACCATAGAATTGCATCACCATATCATCCTCAGTCTAGTGGTCAAGTTGAGCTTAGCAATAGAGAAATAAAATTAATTTTGCAAAATACTGTCAGTAGGTCCAGGAAGAATTGGTCTAAGAAATTAGATGATGCACTTTGGGCTTATAGAAAAACATATAAAAATCCTATGGGTACGTCTCCTTGTAAAATGGTTTATGGAAAAGCTTGTCATTTGCTTCTTGAGTTAGAACATAAAGCATATTGGGCAGTTAAAGAGCTCAATTATGATTTCAAACTTGCTGGTGAAAAGAGGTTATTTGATATAAGCTCATTAGATGAATGGAGAACCCAAGCTTATGAAAATGCAAAGTTATTCAAATAAAAGGTTAAAAGATGGCATGACAAAAGAATCCAAAAACGTGAGTTTAAAGTTGGAGAATATGTTCTTTTGTACAACTCTCGTTTCAGATTCTTTGCAGGAAAGCTCCTCTCGAAATGGGAAGGCCCATATGTCATCGAGGAGGTTTACTGGTCTGGAGCCATGTAAATAAATAATTTCAAAGGTACTAACCCGATGGTTGTCAATGGACAATGAATAAAGAATTATATCTCAGGTACGCCTATTAATGTTGAAAGTAATATTATCCAAACTTTGACACCGGAAGAACACATAAGAGAGTCCTTCCGGAACACTCCGGAATCGTCAAAATAAGGAGGTACGTGATACGGTAGGTAAACACGCCAGGTGGGTTGTGCCCACCTGGGACACCTTCCGAACTCCATTTTTCTACCTCTTACTTGTCCCTCAAGATAAAAATCTGTATATGCTTCCCGAACATGTTGATCACCGTATCACGGAGAAATCCTCTATTTTCTTTTCTTCTTGTTTTCTGACAGATTCAGCTAGACCAACATCATGTCTTCCTCACCCTTCAACAATGGAGAAGGAGATACAAGGTTGGTCCAGGAGGATCTAAGGAGGGATGATGCTGAAGAGATTGCTATGGAGGAAGTAGAGGAAAATCCTTTTGGGATTCACTCTCCGACCTCCGAGAGGGGCACATTAGCCGGCATCTCCACTCACCCTAATCCTCATCAAGCCATGGGATCATCGAGAAATCAAGCAAGCCTGGAAGTGCAAGAAGATCTTCCACCGAGGAGGCCTCTACACAGGTTACATTGTAATAATTTTCATAACTTGATTCGCAATTATGGGTTTGAGAACACTCCTCGTAGGCACATACCGTCCAACTGGGACATATCTCGGCCAAGAGAAAACAGTGCAGGAACCAAACCGTGGGGCCCTGAGAATAAACACATAATGGTTGAGGTGAAGAAAAACAGTGAATTAATTCATCAAGCCCTGCGGGAGATCCAAGGTTTGAAGGATTTACTCATGATTATGTTGGAGAACACTACTTCACCACCACCATCTTCTTCACCACCAAAAGAGAACTGAGTATCAGGTATGGGCACTCCCCTTGGCTTCCGCCAAGCTTGGGGGAGGTGCCCCGGTATCGTATCATCCCACTATTTTTTTGCTTTTATTTATCTTTTGCTTTAGATGAAATAAACTTTAGTTTGATCATTTCCTCTTTGAAAGTTTGCTTAGTGATCTATCATTGTAATCGTGTGCAAGTTATATAATAAAGTTTAGTTTGAGTTTTTATTTTCTTTACTTTCATGTTGCAAATAAAGGAAAGAAAAAGAGAAAGAAAGCAAATAAAATAAAGGAAATAAATCAATAAGATCATATACTAATCCTATGGTAGGTGATAGCTCCACATAAGGAAAAGTATAAGTAAGAAATTTTTATTAGAGATTGAAAAACATGGCATTAGTCAATGATGCAACTCATGAAAGAATTAATAAGGGAAGGGAAGATTCACATATAAATATACTATCCTAGAAATCTTTTTTGATTGTGAGCCCTCATCAAAATATTATATGCAAAAATTGTTGACGTTGGACAAGGAAGACAACGTAATGGTTTATGTTTGTTTTTATTCACATAGAAGTCATATTGTCATAGATCCTTCAACTGGTGCTTTCCCCCTATCTTTGCTAGCCAAAAATTCCGTAGTAAGTAGAGATACTACTTGTGCATCCAAAAACCCTTAAACCCAAATCTTTTTCAAGTGTCCACCATACCTACCTAGGGTTTGAGCAAGATCCCTCAAGTAAGTTGTCATCGGTGCAAAAAGGCAATAAAAATTGCTTCTAAAAGTGTGAGATTGTTTAGTGTAAGAGAAAATTGAGCATTGGACGAACTTGGATGACAAAGAATAAAAGCTACAGACTGCATAATAAAGGTTGTCATCTTAAGGGGCAATGTAACGTGACATTCTTTTGCACTAAGGGATTGCGCATACAAACAAATAAGCACATGGCAACCTCTACTTCCCTCTGCGAAGGGCCTATCCTTTATTTTTATGTATTTACTTTTATGCAAAGAGTCAAAGTTTTCCTTCTATTCCTTTTATTTTTCTCCTTTGGCAAGCATCATGTGGTGAGGAAAGATCTAGGCACATATGTCCAGTTGAATATAGATAGCATGAATTATTATTGCTTACATCACCCTTGAGGTGAGTATGTCACTACCGTAGGATGCTGCTAACGCGACACTACGATAAGAGACCCTTTCACGAAACTGTGTGCGATGCACTAATCGCAAACGAGGATGTAAAAAACCCATCAAAAAAGGTGCAAAACGTTTGCGATGGAGGATGCATCAAACACGATTCAGATTTTAGTTGCGTGTGTGATGTAGGGCATACGTTCAGTTCAATGAACTGTTTGTGATGATGAGGAGCAAAAGAAATGGGAAGCCAAATGAAGGTGTGTGTGATATACAACATATGGTTCACTCGAATGAACTATTTGTGATTAGGCAACACAGAAGAAACGGTCAGCTAGATGAAGGTGTGTGTGATATACGACATGAGGTTCACTTGGATGAACTATTTGCTTTGGGCCAAGAGAATAGAAACAATTCAATATAACAAGATGTGTGTGATACGCGGCAAACGGGTCTGTAGTCAGAAATGTGTATGAAGATCGATAATAACATAGACGATTGCTGCTAATAAGCCGTGTGTGTTGTGGGCAAACACTTGGTGGTATACAATTGTCAGCGATTGATGAAATCATCACCGACGGGTTCCCCATTAGGGTCCGTGTGCAATGTCATTACACACAAAACAACAACATATGTACTTACAACTTATAAAGGACTTGATTCCATAAACAGATTGAACATCGAATTACATATGTGGCTAATACACACATGACCTTTGCACACACGAAAGTACGTTCCAAAATGCCTAGGAAACTCAAATAATGTATAAAAAGGCAAAACAAACCGTGAATAATTTCATATTTTTAGGACGGCACTACTATATATAGTTGCATGTTGCCTTTGTAAAATAAATCAAGGCGAGAAGAGACAGCGTATGTCGTTTCACACACATAGGTGACAAGGTCCCTCTCGGAACCATGAGCCTTTTTGAGAGAAGCTCCGGTTTGTAAGAAGTTTGTACCAAAACTTGTCCCAAATTGGACTAATTTTTTACCACAACATGTTGCTGCTATGTCATAACACCATGCCAAGTTTCATGATTTTGAGGCGTGTTTTGGGTTTACAGTAATTTTAAAACCAGGTTTCTCAATGTTTGTTGTCGAGTCGGCACCTCCCTGGATAGGCTTTTTCCTCGTGGGTCCCAAATGACAAATCCAAATCTGTCACTACCATGCTACTTTTCTTATTAAGAATTACAACCCATTCGGTGTGCTAGCTAAAAATAAGTTTGTGGGTGTTGGTGGGTGCTAAGAACTTGCGGGTTCTGTAATGAACAAAGATCTCGAGGATCCCGCGAGAGTGATGTTCTTTCACTATGTTGTGAATGATTATAATATTTATGTATTAATGAAAGAAATGGCAAGCCATTGGCCCATTATGAAAGAAAATATGGGTCAAAACCGAGTTGAAAAGGGAAACAATATCTAACTCCAGCTTATAAACAATACAAAAGCACGAGGATTAATTGCTCATCAGGTTTAGACAAAATCCAGATTGAACAGGACAATGACATCTAGCTCAACCAAAGTTTTTGGCAGTCACAATTAAATGGATCGGTCTGATCCACAAAATCAAGATCCCCGACCAGAAATTCTACCGGTACATGATGGCAAGCTGTTGTAAATAGAAGCCGAGCACGACCAGAAGCCCTTAGGTCCACCTGAAACTTGTTTTTATGTTGTTCAACACTTGCAGCCGTAAGAAATTTCTTGTTGAAAAACTTAATCCTCACGGACAATAGTGCCCTCGCTTTCAACATGAAGAATGTGACAAAGCTAGTGTTTGCATTGTTGGATGCATATCCTTCCAGTATTACTGTCTTCAAACGAATGTCATGAGATCTGAGAAAATCCTGGTGCTTCTTGAACCATCGATTGGTTATACCTTTTTCTCCATGTGTTAGTGCCTAAATAGAGATGAAGATTGAAAACAATTAATGTCTAAAAAGATTATGTTGAGAGAGTGATAGCTCAACGATTAATTATAGTTCATTATATATGGGATTTCAATGTGCGTGAAATCATCACCTTTATATACAAATTCTCCAGACATAGAAAGCATTGCAGCAAGCCAATAATCGTGTTCAGATCAAAACACCACATACTGATATGTAAGGTCTTGACAAAATCCACCACCACTGATAGGATGGACAAGCTCTTCATTGAGCATAGGACATAATATTAGTACCAAAAGTGTACTCCAAGATGATACTTAACTTATGTGCACAAATGAAAAAGGCAGATTACAAAAGTTTACGTGAATAATATACAGTACCTCAATAGGTGTGGAGCCAAACACCATTTTGAACCATCTAAAAGGATCACGAATTGCACCCAAGGTCTCCAATTTAGGTGCAGAGACTATAGTTATTTGCGAAGGTACTATACTAGAATCAAGGAGCAACCTTTGAAGTGAAGGGGCATCTTCGATGATGAGATCATGTCCAAAAAAACAAATTCCTGTGCTTACAAGGTGGGGTGACTTTATTTTGAGACAACGGATATGAATTTCCATTGCAAAAACAAGCAGCAAGCACTCCAGGGCAGGGCAGTTGGAGTGGATGATGTTGTGCAGTGCGGCCTCCGACAGATCAACCACCACAAGCGCAAGTTTTTTTAGCAGTGGGAGTCGAAGCATTTGTACCAGATTGTCTGCTAGATGGCACCGGGCAAAGGTGGCGGTGTGGAGAGAGGAGAAAAACCACGTGATGAACATCGGTGGTGAGGGCACAGATACATCGATTCGTGGTATGTTACATACATAGTCATGGTAGAACTCAAGTTGCTAGAGTTTATCAAATTGACGGGATGTCAGCCAGGCGGCCATCGTGCAGGGTATGTCCAGCATGTAGCATGCCGGGATGCAGATGCATTGAACGGAACCCCTGTGGGAGGAGATGATGGCTCCGGGGAGTTCAGAATCATCATCGATAGATAGCTTATGACAGTCGAGATTAAGAGGCGCGGTGCGCCACAGAGTGCGCCACCGAGATGCGAGGACTTGTGTACGGCAGCCATCCTTGGTGGGGAGAAGGGAGATGATCTCCCTAAGGATTCCGTCTGGGAGATCACTGATGCGGTCCGCCAGGGATTCTACTGGTTCCTCAGGTCCAGGGGGGCGCTTCTGGCCGCACAGCCGGGTCCAAGATCTACATCCGGCGGCGGCGCTGGTCGAAGCCTCATCTGTGTACATACCAATATGAAAGAAAAAATGGCATAACATGTAGGACATTCGAAATCAATCCTCAAGATCTGGCCACGAATGATTAGCACGCAAGCTAACCCTAGTCGGATTATTAGCAAAAATCATTTGTACAGAACAAACAATTAATCACTAACTCTATACGATAACATTCAAACAATCAATACACTACGTGCATCTAACGGATCTTAATTACTCTGATTTCATGGACTGAGAGAACATAACCATAGGATTTCTATTCCAGAAAAATTATAGAGGGGCGGGGTGGGGGTGGGGGATTAACCAGAGAAAACACTTGATATGTTTGCCACACAAATGGGTATATAGATGACTAACCGGTTTTCCGTCGGAGTTGCAATTGTTGCCGGAGTTGCTGTTGTCCTCCGGCTCTGGATGGGGGGCACGATAGCACCGACGAATTCAAGGTCGTGCTACTGCCCGCGCGAGACCTCATCAGCGGCGACGAAAACCTCTGTGGCTAGCTTCACGCGTTGTGCGGGTGCTTCACTAGCCCCGGTGTCGCCACTCCCTCCGATGGTGTGCTTTGGCGACATAGTCATACACTCCGGAGTCGAGACGTCGGTGACCACTGTGCACCGGGGTGCGGCCGCCTATTATGGTCGGAGGCTCGGGCGTGCAATTAATACGAACCAGTGGGAGCGAGGCAGGCTGTGGTCAAAAGTTGTCTTGCCTCCCGGTGAGCCTGCACGACGGACGTTTGCCATTCCTACCATCATTTCACACAGCTACTCGCACGCCTCCCCGTCAATTCACACACCTGCACGCACGCCTCCCCGTTTTCCTGCGTGGCGGACTGCTCGCATGCGTCCCGTCAACTCACGCATGCTTGCACGGCATACGGGGCGTGTGGCAGCACGTATATTTTTTGGTTTATTTTCTGCCGCTTTACTGCTTCACTGAACTATTTGCGTTGAAGAGATGCACAAATCCAGCGTTGAACTTCTCACACGCTTCCCGGTGAACCTGCGCACTAGACAAGTTTTGGATTTACTAGAATTTAAAAACCAGGCATCTCAACGTTTTGTCGGCAATCAACGGTGCCCTGGTGTTTGAAATTCATTCCCATTTCTTTCATGGGACGTAAGCATGCACCCAAGGATACAAATTTGATTTTTCAACCAATTTATATGCACTGGAGCATGTGCGTGTAGTTCAAATTTGAATTATGCACATAAATGCATTGAAAACTCAGTTAATGCATAAAAATGTCCAAACGAACCCCAAAAAATAACAAAAAATAACACAACACTCCTGTTGTTCTATGTTGACACGAGAAATTTTTTGAAAGCAATAAGAGGCAATGGATATTGTTTCGTCCCCAAAGGTGGGACGTTCCCTACCGAAACCATCATGCTTGTTGTGAGAAGCTCTGGTTTGTGAGAAGCATATACCCAAACCTGCCCCAAATGGGACAAAAATTTTACCACGGCATGTTGATGCCGCTCAGTGATAGCTTGCCAAGTTCCATGAATTTCAGACGAGTTTTGGATTTACTAGAATTTAAAAACTGGACATCTCAACGTTTTGCCGGCAATCAACGGTGCCCTGGTGTTTGAAATTCATTCCCATTTCTTGCATGGGACCTAAGCATGCACCCAAGGACACATATTTTATTTGTCAACCAATTTATATGCACTGGAGCATGTGCATGTAGTTCAAATTTGAATTATGCACATAAATGCATTGAAAACTCAGTTAATGCATAAAAATGTCCAAACGAACCCCGAAAAATCACAAAAATTGACACAAGACTCCAGTTGTTCTATGTTGACATGAGAAAAAATTTGAAAGCAATAAGAGGCAATGGATATCATTTCGTGCCCAAAGGTGGGACGTTCCCTACCGAAACCATCATGCTTGTTGTGAGAAGTTCTGGTTTGTGAGAAGCATATACCCAAACCTGCCCCAAATGGGACAAAAAAATTACTACGGCATGTTGATGCCGCTCCATGATAGCATGCAAAGTTTCATGAATTTCAGACGAGTTTTGGGTTTACTCGAATTTAAAAACCAGACATCTTAATGTTTTGCCGGCAATCAACGGTGCCCTAGTGTTTGAAATTCATTCACATTTCTTGCATGGGACCTAAGCATGCATCCAAGGACACATATTTGATTTTTCAACCAATTTATATGCACTGAAGCATGTGCATGTAGTTCAAATTTGAATTATGCACATAAATGCATTGAAAACTCAGTTAATGCATAAAAATGTCTAAATGAACCCCGAAAAATCACAAAAAATAATACGACACTCCTGTTGTTCTATTTTGACACGAGAAATTTTTTGAAAGCAATAAGAGGCAATGGATATCGTTTCGTCCCCAAAGGTGGGGCGTTCCCTATCGAAACCATTATGCTTGTTGTGAGAAGCTCTGGTTTGTGAGAAGCATATATGCAAACCTGCCCCAAATGGGACAAAAAATTTACCACGGCATGTTGATGCCGCTCCATAATAGCATACCAAGTTTCATGAATTTCAGACGTGTTTTGGATTTACTAGAATTTAAATACCAGACATCTCAATGTTTTGCCGGCAATCAACGGTGCCCTGGTGTTTGAAATTCATTCCCATTTCTTGCATGGGACCTAAGAATGCACCTAAGGACACATATTTGATTTTTCAACCAATTTATATGCACTGGAGCATGTGCATGTAGTACAAATTTGAATTATGCACATAAATGCATTGAAAACTTAGTTAATGCATAAAAATGTCCAAACGACCCCCGAAAAATCACAAAAAATAACATGACACTCCTGTTGTTCTACGTTGACATGAGAAAATTTTTGAAAGCAATAAGAGGCAATGGATATCGATTCGTCCCCAAAGGTGGGGCGTTCCCTACCGAAACCATCATGCTTGTTGTGAGAAACTCTGGTTTGTGAGAAGCATATACCCAAACCTGCCCCAAATGGGACAAAAAATTTACCACGACATGTTGATGCCGCTCCATGATAGCATGCCAAGTTTTATGAATTTCAGATGAGTTTTGGATTTACTAGAATTTAAAAACCAGGTATCTCAATGTTTGTTGCCGAGTGACGGTGGCAGGGTGTTTGACATTCATTCCCATTTCTTGTATGGGACCTAAGCATGCACCCAAGGACAAAAATTTGATTTTTCAACCAATCTTCTATTATATTATTAAAATAATAGAAAACGAACGGTGATGATTTAACGCTCTAGAGTTAAGTTATTTTGAGCGGCTTAGATTTATCTGATATGTATGATAGATGTATACCGGTTGGTCAATCTATACGTGAACCAAAGAAAAAAAACAACTTGACTTCCGGCCAGGAGGAGATACATACAGGACAAAACAAAAAAGAATAAGGAAATGAGATTCCTAGACGGACATGCACCTGAATAATTTCCATCGCGAGGAGTCAAACAGAAGAGAAAAAATGATATGATGAGTAGCACACATACACAAAGTTGTCTATATTTTTATTTGAACGCACACACAATTGTCTGATTGATTTGCATCGGATGCATTATCAACACATGCGGCGCGGATCGACAACGGCAAATTTGGGGCCAGACTGGAGACCGTGGTACAACCACAGCTCCATGATGCTAGGAAGCGATAACAACGTTGTTAGATATCTCCAATTTCGTTTAGATGTAACCATATTAGCCTATCTTTGTAGCTTGCTTAGTAGGTAACAATCACCTTTAATCTGCAGAGTTATATAGTTTAGTGCCCATCAAAATTCATATTCACATTATCAATAAACAACCATGTTTTGAATTTTGAAGGCAACAATATGGCATCCAAGAATTAGTGACTGAGATTATAGTGAGAATAATGAGGATTATAGTGAGTGTGAATAATGAGCGAGAGAATTGATCAACCCTTCAACTAGGGCACTTATAAGCATCGATCCGATCTTGACAAACCTGTATATTTTTAAATATTCATAAATATATTGTCGTCCATAGCTAAATGCTACTTTTTTCTTCATTTTTAGGGGTGATGACAATTCATACTAGCTACTATATAGAAGAATTTGATAAACATTTACCAGTAAAAGTTTAACTTAGAGTTCTATATATGTATTTGACAACTTTGCAGTTGTAGAATCTACCAAATATCACGAGGTGACAACAGAAAAATAATAATGAAATTATTACTTTTAAGTACATTTATAATATATACCGTAAAGGAAGTCAAAGGTTTGTCAGATAATTTTGCAGATTACTACTTTCAGCTCGCTGCCAACAATACATTACAAGATTTTACCAGATTTAGCTAATATACACCGATAAGTACAAAGTCCATGTACGTCATATGCAGTGACACAAATCCACCATAAGTACGTGAATGCATGCACATGACGTAATGGATTTGCAAGCTGCCCTCTAGAATTCAAATTTTAACTATTGCATCAGGAGTGTACCTCTGCTTTCTAATCATACAACTAACTGATCATACAAGATTTGTTAGTTCCAAACTCTGTGTTACCAATCAAGAATTGTTATTTTCTATTTGCCTTGCCCTGCATATATTATTGCATAGACATCCATCAGTTCGTGTGGGAGAGTACAATCATCAGTGCACGCCTTATTCTTTGGAATGGAGTACTTCCTCTGTAAAGAAATATTAGAGCGTTTAGATCACTACTTTAGTGATCTAAACGCTCTTATATTTCTTTATGGATGGAATACATTACAAGCATTGAAATCAGACAGACCTTACAGTGAACTGTGACCAAAACCAGGTGTGAGCCGTGCGGAAAGAAATTAAAACCTGATCAAATGGTGAACAAACAAAGAGGAAACCTTCAGTGTTTAATCAGGAAAACTCTAAAGATAGGGGTACCCAAATATCCATGTCTCGGAAATTGGAACACTTTTTACATCCATATTAGTAGTTCAATATAAATATGATTTTTGAAGTAAAAATGAAATATGGAATGATAGAGGATAAATGCCAACTAATTAAACATGCTTCTGATGTATTGTAAAATCATAATGGTTAGATAATGGTGAAAGAACGGCATGCTATTGCATGACTCAGGAAACACAACAACTAAGAAAAAATAGAAAATACTCATATTTAACTATTGGGAAAATATATTAATAAACTGCTGTTGTAAAGGCAAATAGAAAAAGGAATGTCAGTGTCGAAGGAAACTCGAGAATACTATGAATCAATATGGCTTTGTATAAAAGGCCCCTACCGTGAACAAAAAATATTAACCAATATTAACCCACTATACTTACATGGAATATTTTTCACAACAAAAAAGTACCATGTTTCACTCAAGCATTCATTTTTATTTATATCGGTGTGAACTATATCAGATGAAACAGATAAAGGCGGGATCAAATAACTGGCTAACAATAATATGTATATACTCCCTCTATATCAAAATATAAAACATTTTTTGGCACTATCATAGTGTCAAAGAGTGTCTCATATTTTTGATACAGAGGGACTATATAGTAAATCTAGCTGTGTAAATGGGCAGGTCACACATTCCGTTTTATGACTTAGTTTTTATTTCTATTCCTAAAAAGTTGGAGATGCATAAAATACACAAACATGTATGATGTCACAACTTTAGGATTTTTGAAATTTATAAATATTTTAATGCTTTTACTATCCTGCAATAAATTGCCACTGCAAGAAAATGTGTGTCTTTCATCTGTCTCCAAAGTCTCATGAATGGAAACACCATCCTTAGAAGTAGAGTTGTTTAATGGTAGAAGCTGAAAGACATACTTTTCAATGGGGCTAGCCCAGAGTGATGATAACAAGCTGAGCACCTAAGAGATGAACAATGGCAAGAAAAGATTGAGTGAGATGAGAGGCTACAAAGTAAATCAAGGAGTTTGAAAGATCGTGGATGTCGCCTAGAGGGGGGGGGGGTGAATAGGCGCTTTAAAATAATTACGGTTTAGGCTTGAACAAATGCGGAATAAACCTAGCGGTTAATTTGTCAAGCACAAAACCTACAACAACTAGGCTCACCTATGTGCACCAACAACTTATGCTAAGCAAGATAAACAACTAAGTGATAGCAAGATATATGACAGGAAACAATATGACTATCACAAAGTAAAGTGCATAAGTAAAGGGCTCGGGTAAGAGATAACCGAGGCACACGGAGACGACGATGTATCCCGAAGTTCACACCCTTGAGGATGCTAATCTCCGTTTGGAGCGGTGTGGAGGCACAATGCTCCCCAAGAAGCCACTAGGGCCACCATAATCTCCTCACGCCCTCGCACAATGCAAGATGCCGTGATTCCACTAAGGGACCCTTGAGGGCGGTCACTGAACCCGTACAAATGGCAACCCTTGGGGGCGGTCACCGAACCCGTACACTTTGGCAACCCTTGGGGGCGGTCACCTGTACCCATCAAATTGCTCGGGGCGATCTCCACAACCTAATTGGAGACCCCGACGCTTGCCCAGAGCTTTACACCACAATGATTGAGCTCCAAACAACATCAACCGTCTAGGGAGCCAAGGCACCCAAGAGGAACAAGCTCTAGGGTGTCCAAACACCCAAGAGTAACAAACTCAAGGGTACCAAGCACCCAAGAGTAATAAGCTTCTCAACTTGTAACATCCACGTATCACGTGGAGAACTCAAACCGATGCACCAAATGCAATGGCAAGGGCACACAGAGTGCCCAATTCCTTCTCTCTCAAATCCCACTGAAGCAACTAATGCTAGGGAGGAAAATGAGAGGAAGAACAAGAAGGAGAACACCAAGAACTCCAAGATCTAGATCCAAGGGGTTCCCCTCACATAGAGGAGAAAGTGATTGGTGGAAATGTGGATCTAGATCTCCTCTCTCTTTTCCCTCAAAAACTAGCAAGAATCCATGGAGGGACTGAGAGTTAGCAAGCTCGAAGAAGGTCAATAATGGGGGAAGAACACAAGCTCAAAGGATAAGGTTCATTGGGGAAGAAGACCCCCTTTTATAGGAGGAAAAAATCCAACTGTTATGTGCTCAGTCCGCACACGAGCGGTACTACCGCTCGGGCGGAAGAAGCAGGGAAAAGGAGCAACAACACATGAACCTTGGGGCGGTAGTACCACTTATAAGCGGTACTACCGCTCACCCCAGCGGTACTACCGCTGGAGGAGCAGAACACGGGACCAAATTAGGCAGGGCAGAGCAGAGAACGGCGGCAGTAATGTAGTAACGGTACTACTACCCGACCAGAGCGGTACTACCGCTTACAGGCGGTACTACCGCCCAATCGAGGCGGTACTACCGCTTATAGGCGGAACTGCCGTGCCTTACTGCCATGCAACTACTGCTAAACCCGACACAAAAAGTGCAAGACCCAAAATCGAGGCGGTAGTAGAGCGATACTACTGCTTGACGCTACAAGCGGTACTACCGCTTGACCCTACAGGTGGTACTACCGCTGTCATCGCGGTACTACCGCAGGGAGAAAAACAGAACTGCCATAACTTCTTCATATGAGCTCCGAATTGAGCAAACTCAAGCTTGTTGGTTATAGTAAGAAGGTAGAGGAGGAATACCTAACAAAAAGAGGAGAGAAACCTCCAACAAAGAAGAACCGGCAGAAACTCCAACATCGAAAACATCATAGAAGATGCATGTGAACTCCATTTTCGATGAACCCGAGCTTGTCATCAACATGACCATAAGCTCCAAAACTCACAAAGAGAACAAAACAAGAGCCAAGAAAGATGATGCAAAGATGCAATGGTTTGAGCTCTCTACGAATAACACGACCAAGTTACTCATCGAGAGCCCCCCTTGATAGTACAACAATCGATCCTAAAACCCGGTCTCCCAACAACCACCATGAGACTAGTAAAATGGAAAACCTATGAAGGGCAAACCTTTGCCTTGCACAAGGTCCACTTGAGCTAGATGATGACGATCTTGACTCCCTCAAGTTGGACCACCTTTCTTGATTGCGTTGGCTCGATGAAGACTAGTTGATTGCTCCCCCATACTCCACTATGGGTGATCCACTCTTCCGCACATCTTCACAAGTCCATTATCATCACAATGGACGGAAAACTTCAAGCATTTGATCTTTTCGTGATGCTTCACTTGAACTTGCACACCACAACCTAACCCCACAAGGAACTCTCACGAAGATCATGGGTTAGTACACAAAGCGTAATTGACAATGCTTACCATACCATGGGACCGCTTGATCCCTCTTGGTACATCTTCTATGCTTTGTGAGTTGATCAATGCTACATCTTGAGCTAGCGTTGGTTTTCCTCGAAGAGGAGAGGGTGATGCAGCAAAGTGTAGCGTAAGT
Source organism: Triticum dicoccoides (assembly GCF_002162155.2). Classification (NCBI taxonomy): domain Eukaryota; kingdom Viridiplantae; phylum Streptophyta; class Magnoliopsida; order Poales; family Poaceae; genus Triticum; species Triticum dicoccoides. The sequence goes on from NC_041383.1 coordinate 69,034,323, forward strand.
ATTTCCCTCAGTTTTGAGAACCAAGGTATCAATCTAGTAGGAGGCTCCTCAAAAGTCCCACGCACCTACACAAACAAACTGAGAACTCGCAACCAACGCAATAAAGGGGTTGTCAATCCCTTCACGGTCACTTACAAAAGTGAGATCTGATAGAGATAGTATGATAAGATAAATATATTTTTGGTATTTTGTGATATAGATGCAGAAAAGTAAAGATGCAAATAAAAGTAGATTGAAAGCAAATATGATAAGAGATAGACTCGGGGGCCATAGGTTTCACTAGAGGCTTCTCTCGAGAGCATAAGTATTACGATGGGTGAACAAATTACTGTCGAGCAATTGATAGAAAAGCGAATAATTATGACGTTATCTAGGCATGATCATGTATATAGGCATCACATCCATAATAAGTGGACCGACTCCTGCCTGCATCTACTACTATTACTCCACACATCGACCGCTATCCAGCATGTATCTAGTGTATTAAGTTCATAAGAACAGAGCAACGCATTAACCAAGATGACATGATGTAGAGGGATAAACTCATGCAATATGATATAAACCCCATCTTGTTATCCTCGATGGCAACAATACAATACGTGTCTTGCAACCCTTTCTGTCACTGGGTAAGATCACCGCAAGATTGAACCCAAAGCTAAACACTTCTCGCATGGCAAGAAAGATCAATCTAGTAGGCCAAACCAAACTGATATTCAAAGAGACTTGTAAAGATAACTCAATCATACATAAAAGAATTAAGAGAAGATTCAATTAATATCCAAAGATAAATCTGATCATAAACCCACAATTCATCAGATCTCGACAAACACACCGCAAAAAGAGATTACATCAAATAGATCTCCACAAGAGAGGGGGAGAACATTGTGTTGAGATCCAAAAAGAAAGAAGAAGCCATCTAGCTAATAACTATGGACCCGTAGGTCTGTGGTAAACTACTCACAACTCATCGGAGAGGCTATGGTGTTGATGTAGAAGCCCTCCGTGGTCGATTCCCCCTCGGGCAGAGTGCCGGCGAAGGCTCCAAGATGGGATCTCGCGGATACAGAAGGTTACATCGGTGGAAATTGTGTTTCGTGGTGCTCCTGGATGTTTTCGGGGTCCGTGGACATATATAGGAGGAAGAAGTACGTCGGTGGATGCCCGAGGGGCCCACGAGATAGGGGGGCGCGCCCCTAGGGGGGGCGCCCTCCTATATCGTGGGGTCCTCGGAGATTTCTTGACTTGCACTCCAGGCTCTCCGGATCAGATTTGTTCCAAAAATAACGCTCCCGAAGGTTTCATTCCGTTTGGACTCCGTTTGATATTCCTTTTCTTTGAAATACTGAAATAGGCAAAAAAACAGCAATGCGGGCTGGGCCTCCGGTTAGTAGGTTAGTCCCAAAAATGATATAAATGTGTAGAATAAAGCCCATAAACATCCAAAAGGGGTAATATAATAGCATGGAACAATCAAAAATTATAGATACGTTGGAGACGTATCAAGCATCCCCAAGCTTAATTCCTGCTCGTCCTCGAGTAGGTAAATGATAAAAAGAGAATTTTTGATGTGGAATGCTACCTAGCATAATTCATAACGTAATTTTCTTTCATTGTGGCATGAATGTTCAGATCCAATTAATACAAAATAAAAGCTCATAAAGACATAAGAAATAGTAATACTTCAAGCATACTAAACAAGGTAATCATGTCTTCTCAAAATAACATGGCTAAAGAAAGTTATCCCTACAAAATCATATAGTCTGGCTATGCTCTATCTTCATCACACAAAGTATTTAATTATGCACAACCCCGATGACGAGCCAAGCAATTGTTTCATACTTTAATAATTTCAAACTCTTTCAACTTTCACACAATACATGAGCGTGAGCCATGGACATAGCACTATATGTGGAATAGAATGGTGGTTGTGGAGAAGATAAAAAGAAGAAGATAGTCTCACATCAACTAGGCGTATCAACGGACTATGGAGATGCCCATTAATAGATATCAATGTGAGTGAGTAGGGATTGCCATGCAACGGATGCACTAGAGCTAGCTCAACAAAAGAAACTAGTGGGTGTGCATCCAACTTGCTTGCTCACGAAGACCTAGGGCACTTTTGAGGAAGCCCATCATTGGAATATACAAGCCAAGTTCTATAATGAAAAATTCCCACTAGTATATGAAAGTGACAACATATGAGACTCTCTATCATGAAGATCATGGTGCTATTTTGAAGCACAAGTGTGGAAAAAGAGATAGTAGCATTGTCCCTTCTCTCTTTTTCTCTCATTTTATTTTTTTCTTCTTTTCCTTTTTCTCTTCTTTTTTTCTTTCTTTTGGCCTTTTCCTTTTTTTTCTTTTTGGCCTTTCTCTTTTTTTATTTTTTTTGTAAAGTCCGAAGTCTCATCCCGACTTGTGGGGGAATCATAGCCTTCATCATCCTTTCCTCACGAGGACAATGATCTAATAATGAAGATCATCACACTTTTATGGATTTACAACTCAAAGCTAGAACAAAATATGACTCTATATGAATGCCTCCGGCGGTGTACCGGGGTATGCAATGACTCAAGAGCGACATGTATGAAAATTATGAAGGTGGCCTTGCCACAAATACGATGTCAACTACATGATCATGCAAAGAGCAATATGACAAAAGTAATGTGTGTCATATGAACGGAATGGTGGAAAGTTGCATGGCAATATATCTTGGAATGGGTATGGAAATGCCATAATAGGTAGGTATGGTGGCTGTTTTGAGGAAGGAGTATGGTGGGTGTATGGTACCGGCGAAAATTGCGCGGCACAAAAGAGGCTAGCAATGGTGGAAGGGTGAAAGGGTGCGTATAATCCATGGACTCAACATTAATCAAAAGAACTCATATACTTGTTGCAAAAATTTAGAAGTCATCAAAAATCAAAGCACTACGCGCATGCTCCTAGGGGGATAGATTGGTAGGAAAAGACCATCGCTCGTCCCCGACTGCCACTCATAAGGAAGACAATCAATAAATAAAATTGTGCTCCAACTTCATCACAAAGCGGTTCACCATACGTGCATGCTACGGGAATCACAAACTTCAACACAAGCATTCTTTAAAACCATAATCACCCAACTAGCATGACTTTAATATTACTACCTCCATATCTCAAAACAATTATCAAGTATTAAGTTGATCATAACATCCAATTCACTTCCTATGATAGTTTTTATTATACCCAACTTGGATGCTCATCATTCTAGGACCAACTTTGTAACAAAAATCAAATACTATGCTGTTCTAAAAGACTCTCAAAATGACATAAGTGAAGCATGAGAGACTAGAAATTTCTTCAAAATTAAGACACCACCGTCGTGCTCTAAAAGATATAAGTGAAGCACTAGAGCAAAAACTATCAAGCTCAAAAGAATAAGTGAAGCACATAGAGTATTCTAGCAAATTCTAATAAAAAAGGCTTCTCCCAAAAGTTGTGTAAAGCAAGGATGATTGTGGTAAACTAACAAGCAAAGACTAATATAATAGACGATGCTCCAAGCAAAACACATATCATGTGGCGAATAAAAATATAGCTCCAAGTAAAGTTACCAATGAACGAAGACGAAAGAGGGGATGCCTTCCCGGGGCATCCCCAAGCTTAGGATTTTGGCTAATCTTGAATATCTTGGGGTGCCATGGGCATCCCCAAGCTTAGGCTCTTGCCACCCTTTATTCCATAGTCCATAAAAGCTTTAATCAAAACTTGAAAACTTCACAACACAAAACTCAACAGGAAATCTTATAAGCTCCGTTAGTGAAAGAAAACAAAACCACCACATAAGGTACTGCAATGAACTCATTCTTTATTTATTTTGGTGTTAAACCTACTGTATTCCAACTTCCTTATGGTTCATAAACTAATTTATTAGCCATAGATGCATTGAAATAAGCAAACAACACATGGAAAACAGAATCTGTCAAAAACAGAACAGTCTGTAGCAATCTGTAACTAACGCAAACTTCTGGAACTCTAAAAATCCTACCAAAATAGGACGTACTGTAAAATTTGTCTATTGATCAGCAGAAAAAAGAATCAATGCAAAATCACGTTTCTGTGATTTATTGAATTCTTTCTCGTGAGCACAAAGTTTCTGTTTTTCAGCAGAATCAAATCAACTATCATCATAGCTTATCCTATAGGTTCTACTTGGCACAAACACTAATTAAAAGATAAAAACACATCTAAACAGAAAGTAGATGCAAGATTTATTACTAAACAGGAACAAAAAGCAAAGAGCATAAAGAAAAATTGGGTTGCCTCCCAACTAGCGCTATCGTTTAACGCCCCTAGCTAGGCATAAAAGCAAGGATAGATCTAGCTAGTGCCATATTTGGCACTTGATGAGGGGGATCTCCTTTATATAGCATTCATTCTTCTATTCAAAGTAATCACATGGCCATTAATGGAAGAAGTAAGATTAAGCACATTACGAAAGTTTGCCTCCAAACTAGACTTCATCTCTTTAATAATTTCATTTTGATAAAAGCACAAGAGAGTAGTTGATTCAATCTTATCATTCAAAGGGTGCCCAAATATGGTTTTCATCTTTTCATAAGTATCTACAACATACCTTTCAAGAAAACTTCCTTCAAAAATAGAATCTAAAACTTGTTTAAAAGAAGCAGGCAAGCCCACATAAAAACTCTTTAAGTAATCTTCAATTTGATATTGTGGCACATAGCTAGCCCGAATTCTTAATAACCTATCCCAAGCATCTTTTAAAGACTCATCAAGTAAATAACGAAAAATTCCAGAGTCATCCTCATCAAAATTATCCAAGCTCTCATTGGAGACCCTGGTGGGTCTTATAGTGTCATTGTTCATGAGCTTAGAGAGGATAGATGGGTTGTCCAAGGCACTAGAGCTCGGGAGAAAACCCTTAGTTCTTTTTGACTCGGCCATGGCAAATGGAAGGCAAACGGAAAAGAGAGGAGGAGATTGGGAAAGAGAGGGCGAATAAAACGGCAAGGGTGAAGTGGGGGGAGAGGAAAAAGAGAGGCAAATAATGTAAATGCGAGGGAGATGGGTTTGTGATGGGTACTTGGTATGTCTTGACTTGAGCGAAGACCTCCCCGGCAACGGCGCCAGAAATCCTTCTTGCTACGTCTTGAGCCACCGTTGGTTTTCCCCGAAGAGGAGAGGGTGATGCAGCAAAGTGTAGCATAAGTATTTCCCTCAGTTTTGAGAACCAAGGTATCAATCCAGTAGGAGGCTCCTCAAAAGTCCCACACACCTACACAAACAAACTGAGAACTCGCAACCAACGCAATAAAGGGGTTGTCAATCCCTTCACGGTCACTTACGGAAGTGAGATCTGATAGAGATAAATGATAAGATAAATATATTTTTGGTATTTTGTGATATAGATGCAGAAAAGTAAAGATTCAAATAAAAGTAGATTGAAAGAAAATATGATAAGAGATAGACCCCGGGGCCATAGGTTTCACTAGAGGCTTCTCTCGAGAGCATAAGTATTACGGTGGGTGAACAAATTACTATCGAGCAATTGATAGAAAAGCGAATAATTATGACATTATCTAGGCATGATCATGTATATAGGCATCACGTCCATAACAAGTAGACCGACTCCTGCCTGCATCTACTACTATTACTCCACACATCGACCGCTATCCAGCATGCATCTAGTGTATTAAGTTCATAAGAACAGAGCAACGCATTAAGCAAGATGACATGATGTAGAGGGATAAACTCATGCAATATGATATAAACCTCATCTTGTTATCTTAGATGGCAACAATACAATACGTGTCTTGCAACCCTTTCCGTCACTGGGTAAGATCACCACAAGATTGAACCCAAAGCTAAACACTTCTCCCATGGCAAGAAAGATCAATCTAGTAGGCCAAACCAAACTGATAATTTGAAGAGACTTGTAAAGATAACTCAATCATACATAAAAGAATTCAGAGAAGATTCAATTAATATCCAAAGATAAATCTGATCATAAACCCACAATTCATCGGATCTCGACAAACACACCGCAAAAAGAGATTACATCGAATAGATCTCTACAAGAGAGGGGGAGAACATTGTATTGAGATCCAAAAAGAGAGAAGAAGCCATCTAGCTAATAACTATGGACCCGTAGGTCTGTGGTAAACTACTCACAACTCATCGGAGAGGCTATGGTGTTGATGTAGAAGCCCTCCATGGTCGATTCTCCCTCCGGCAGAGTGCCGGCGAAGGCTCCAAGATGGGATCTCGCGGATATAGAAGGTTACGGCGGTGGAAATTGTGTTTCGTGGTGCTCTTGGATGTTTTCGGGGTCCGTGGATATATATATCACGCCGGCAGTGGTTAACCGTTACCCGTGTCCCCACGGGAAATTAATCTATTAGGGCATGGGTATATGCCAATTGTGATATCCATGGGGAAGCTATTGGGTGAACTACCTTACCCAATGGGTAAACGGGGATGGGGACGACATGGCATTACCCATACCTGATACCCGGCTTACCCGTAATATTCCCGCCACTAATACCCCGAAACTTCGCCCTCTCGCCCAAGTGCCTGAATATGGGCCAAAAAGCTCACCAATTCCTAACCTAACCGCACCCCACACCTTCTCTCAGCGCCTCTCGGCCTCTCCACACACACGAACACACCCACGCTAACCTAGCCGCCACCCCCACCCGGCCACCCCCTGTTCCCCTTCCCTCACCCATGCCCGATCCAGATCCAGCCCATCGCCGCCCTGCTCGCTGCAAGCTCCACCGCCGGCTCGCTGCCCTGCGCCGCCTCAGCCTCCATCCTATGACCTGCATCGCCTCTGCGACCGGCGGCCCCTCCATCTTCTCCCCGTTCCACCCCCAGCGACGCAAGACGGCGCCCACACGAGCTTCTGTCTGTCCGTCTCCTCCCACGGTCGGAGCAGTGCGGGGTGGCAGACGAGCTGGTCGTGGGAGTGGGAGAGGAGGAGGACGCCCCCCCCAAACCGAAGCCTCCATCGAGCACTATCCCGTTCCCGTCCGTCATCGGCAGCGGCAAGACTCCACCAAGTCCATCCTCATTCATCATCGGCAAGTCTCCACCGAGTCCAATCTCGTCCATCACCGACAGGAGCACGAAGATTGGGTGAGAATCACTTGCACTAGTTCATCACCTAGGGTTTTGTCTAGGAATATATGCAGATGTAGTGTCTATTGTTGTCTAGTATACTTGCTGTTAGTATATAGTTCATCACTCTTTTGTTAGTATATATTGCTGTTAGTATATAGTTCATCATTTTTTTGTTAATATATATTGCTGTCTAGTATATATTGTTGTCATTTCATCACTTTTTGTTAGTATATATTGCTGTCTAGTATATATTGTTGTTATTCCATCACTTTTTTGTTAGTATATATTGATGTCTAGTATATATTGTTATTATTTCATCACTTTTTTGTTAGTATATATTGTTGTCTAGTATATATTGTTTGTTTCCTAATGCATGATCATGGCAATTGCAGCATGTCTAGTGGCAGCATGTCGACACCACCAACAGAAAGTGGTGACCAAGCTGTAGTTGCATATTCTGGGACAGGAAGTGTACCTCAAATTGACCACATGGAAGAGGAAGAGGATTGCTTCGACGAGTCCGTTCATTATCATGAGTTTACATATCCTATTTTTGTTTCTGATGAAGAGGAAGATGGGGCTGGAGGGGATGAGCATGAGACCGAAGAAGATGGGGCTGAAGAGGAGGAGGAGAACATACAAGTTGCTTCCAAAAGAAAACTTACCTCAACTGTGTGGGCTGAGTTCAAGAGAGTGAAGGTTGCCGGAAAATGGAAGGCAAAGTGTGTTTATTGCAATAAGGAGCTTGGAGGAGAACCAAAGAATGGGACCAAACATCTTCATTACCACTTAGGTATTTGTGTTCTGAAAAAGATCAAGACCAGGGGTAAAACCCTTAGTCAATCTTCTTTGAGGTTTGGTTCTGCAAGCCAAGGAAAAGTAAATGTGGAGAATTACACATTTGATCAAGATCTTGCTAGAAAGGAGCTAGCATCCATGATTGTTGTGCATGAGTATCCCTTATCTATAGTCGATCATGCAGGTTTTCGAAGATTTGTTAGTGCCCTTCAACCCTTATTTAAAATGGTCACAAGAAACACTATTAGGTATATTTATGTTAGTGCTCTTATCTTGTTTCATATGCATTTCCATATTGTCAACCTTCAATATATGACTAGTCTGTAATTCATTCATAGAAAGGATATTGTGAATGCATACAAAGCTGAAAGGAAGAAGGCTATTGAGTATATCTTGCTGCCATGTTTCTTTACATGTTCATATGTACTAACTTGTTTTCTCATAGATGGCAACAATGCAAACTCGCCAAGTTTCTGGACTTGTCTCCAAGACAATCAAGAGGTGAAGCACTTCCTCATTGCTACTACCTAATGTTCATAATTTCCAAGTTTTAAATCACATGTGTGATCTCATTGCATGTTCTTGTGTAGGTTCTGCCCCCACCTGATCTAGAAAGCTGCGCTTGATGCTTCATGAAGAATGGAGATTTGGAGGCTGCCATGTTGAACCATTGATGACTTTCTGCTGTTTTTTTGGTCCCAAAGACTTATTTGCTTAAATTTGTGTGTGAACCTATTAATCGTAATGCCCTTATTGTAAAATTGTGAACTACTATGTGTTGGTGTGTGAAAACTGAGATTTGGATACTGATTATGTGCTAAATTGCTGCTATTTACTATGTAACCTAGTTATATATTATGCTAAAGTACTACTGATTATTGAGATGAAATGCTATTGCTTTTATGTTCAAATGCTGTTGTTTATTGAGCTGAAATGCTACTGTTTTTTTACTGGAAGTGCTGCTATTTATTGCAATGAAATGCTGCAGTTTTTTGATTGAAATGATGCTATTTTTTGGTTCAAATGTTACTATTTTTTGGGCTGGAATCTTGTTACTTTCATGATGAAATACTCCTGTTTTTATGTTCAGATTGTGGGTGTGAGTGGGGATGGGGATGGGGATGATATGCCCGATGGGGACGGGGATGGGAAATTTTCTTTCCCCGTGGACGGGGATGGGGATGGGGCTGAGATTGTCTCATGGGCACGGGGATGGGAGGGCAATACCCGGCTGGGTATTCCCCATTGCCAGGCCGACATATATAGGAGGAAGAAGTACGTCGGTGGACGCCCGAGGGGCCCACGAGATAGGGGGCGCGCCCCTAGGGGGGGGGGCGCCCTCCTATATCGTGGGGCCCTCGGAGATTTCTTGACTTGCACTCCAGGCTCTCCGGATCAGATTTGTTCCAAAAATAACGCTCCCGAAGGTTTCATTCCGTTTGGACTCCGTTTGATATTCCTTTTCTTTGAAATACTGAAATAGGCAAAAAAAAACAGCAATATGGGTTAGTCCCAAAAATGATATAAATGTGTAGAATAAAGCCCATAAACATCCAAAAGGGGTAATATAATAGCATGGAACAATAAAAAATTATAGATACGTTGGAGACGTATCAATCAACTTGATTCACTCTTGACTTAGTCTTGATCAACCTTGAATCTTTCCAACTCTCTTCATTTGGATGATGTCTTGAAGGTAGACATGAATGATCACACAATCTTCTTCTTCAAGACATGCTTGCAATAAGCTCAACACTCACATGACCCATCTTTGGATAATTCCTTAATAGTACCTTGGTCAACTCATAAACTCCTTGAAACCAACACATGGACTTCAAGAAAAGCCTATGGACAAATCCTTCAAATATAACTCAAGACAACCATTAGTCCATAGAGATTGTCATAAATTACCAAAACTAAACATGGGGGCACCGTATGTTCTTTCAGAGTTCTTACAGTCGAATAAGGTAGGAGAATAAAACATATTTGAGCTTGCTTCTTGACAAAATAATTATGCTCAGCTCATAAAAAAATCATGGAAACTGCATAAGCAGTTTAAAATAAAGTAATAATTATAGTTAAGCAACTACCTACTGTCAAGTTGAACTTTAGTCAACTTACAAAAGTAAGTGCTCTAAAGTTCCTAATCAACAATGAATGTGTATCTAACTACATATGTGCAATGCTAAAATCATGCATTCTAACAATATTTAGATCTTTAAGCCTTCAACAAAAATTAATGGAAAGGCACATGCAAACTTGAATTTAATGTTTCTAATATCCTTTTTGGCGTGTTTCCAATACTCTTATAACTTATTACACAAAATGATTTCCTAAACACATAATTACTTCAATTTAAAACAGAAAAGCTTACAACATATGCGGTAGAGAACAATTTTTCGATAATTGAGAACAATTAAACTTTATCTAGCCGCGCAAATGCGCGGGTAACTCCGCTAGTTTATATGCACTGGAGCATGTGCATGTAGTTCAAATTTGAATTATGCACATAAATGCATTGAAAACTCACTTAATGCATAAAAATATCCAAACGAACCTTCAATAATTCCAATTCTTTTATGACACACATATAGTTGCATGATCACTGTAGATAAAAGGTCTAGCAATTCAAATACCGTCCATGGCCGCTGTGACCCCATTATGTAATTCAAATTAATACGAAAAATTAAATAAATCCCACATAGTTTTTTATAACCAACCGTGTGAGATGCAGCACAAACTATCTTGGAGCACCGTCGGAGTATAGTATGCATACGGCTTACGCGAGAAGGTGCGGCTGCTACAGTCCACAACCCGCTCTGGATAAGGGACCGTGTCTGATGACACTTTGCACACCAGTTTTTTGGCTGAAGCGATTCCAAATTTTTGGCTTCTGCGGAAATATCTACCTCCCCACCCCTTCCCCTTACCAAAAGTCACATTCCCCCTGTTTCTGCCTTCCTTTTCAAGTTGAAACCTTCACTCCTTGTGTGCAGTGCCACCGCCTCCTCGTCAGTGACCCTCCTTCACGCTACTCGGCCTCGCCTATCCAGGCAGGTAATCCACACCTGACCCCCATCCTCCTCCTCCTTCCACATCCCACATGCCCCGACCGCCGGCACGAGTGCGACACTTTCCACGCAAATCACCGACCCCTCCACCAAATAAGTGTCGGCCTAAGCCATGGTGCATGCAGTATAGCCAGGACCTCAAGGAGCATTTGGCAGCGGAGAAGCAAATCGCGGTCGCACGCGTGGATGAGGTCGCGATGGCTGCCATTCGTGCCGAACCCCAGATCTTGGAGGAGCACCTCGCCGTCGAGGCCACCGTTGACGCCTCGCGCGCCTACGCCGCGACACGGTTGGCTGCTTTAAACGACAGTTTGTAGCATTTTCTCGAGGCTACCATCGGTGCCTTCGATGAAGACTATGAGATGTTTTCTCAGTGTGCACGTGCTTACCTCATCTCAAGAGCCAGCAGGTTGGTGCCAGGAGCGGCTCAAGCAACTGATGACCCATAAGTGTAGGGGATCTATCGTAGTCCTTTCGATAAGTAACAGTGTCGAACCCAACGAGGAGCAGAAGGAAATGATAAGCGGTTTTCAGTAAGGTTTTCTCTGCAAGCACTGAAATAGTAGGTGATTGATAGTTTTGTGATAGGATAAATAGTAACAAGTAACAAGTAAGCAAAGTAAATAAGGTGCAGCAAGGTGGCCCAATTCTTTATGTAGCAAAGGATAAGCCTGGACAAATTCTAATAATAATAAAGGAGCTCCCTAGGACACATTGGGAATTATCGTCAAGCTAGTTTTCATCACGCTCATATGATTCGCGTTCGGTACTTTAATAATTTGATATGTGGGTGGACCTGCACTTGGGTACTGCCCTAACTTGGACAAGCATCCCACTTATGATTAAGCCCTATTGCAAGCATCCGCAACTACAAAAAGGAGTATTAAAGTAAACCTAACCACAACATTAAACATATGGGCCCATATGAACCCCTAACAAAGCAACGCATAAACTAGGGTTTAAGCTTCGGTCACTCTAGCAACCCATCATCTACTTATTACTTCCCTATGCCTTCCTCTAGGCCCAAATAATGGTGAAGTGTCATGTAGTCGACGTTCACATAACACCACTAGAGGAGAGACAACATACATCTCATCAAAATATCAAACGAATACCAAATTCACATGACTACTAATAGCAAGACTTCACCCATGTCCTCAGGAATTAAAGTAACTACTCACAAAGCATAATCATGTTCATAATCAGAGGTGTAATAATATGCATTAAGGATCTGAACATATGATGTTCCACCAAGTAAACCAATAAGTATCAACTACAAGGATTAATCAACACTACTAGCAACCCACAGGTACCAATTTGTGGTTTTGGATACAAGATTGGATACAAGAGATGAACTAGGGTTTTGTAACGCCCCAAGACCGATGCTTCAGAAGACTTCCAGCTATTCCGAGTTTTGCCGTGTGTTTCTTTTGTGCTTGCTCTTTTATTTGTGCATGGCATCATGTCATTATGTCTTTAATCTTTCCAACTCAACTAAATAAACCGTATGGATCTTCGACCCATTTAAATCGAGGGAAAAGCACATGGTGATTTCTCTTTATAACAATTACCCTCCCAATATTATTAGGGAGCCATGATAAATATTCCATTATTTAGGAATTAACCATAACACACTTATAGTTTAAGTTCCATGCTTTTTCTACCTCAATTCCTTGCCTCAAACTTTGCCAACAATTCTTATCTCATTTATCGAGGCTCTTCCAAAATTCTCATCATTTTTGGGTCTACCAAATCCCCACTTCCTTCCTACACTCATTTGAATTAAATTCAAATGAGTTTGAATTCAACTTCACGCCCATGCTCACTTTCTATTTTTCTTGGATCAAGCTCATTTTTATGAGTCCGGGAAAATTGTCCGCATGCGCAAATTCTTTTCCTAACCCTCTCTTCTTTTCTTTTCTCTAATTCTTTTTTGCTAAAGAATATGAGGGAGAGAGAGAGCCCAGCCAGGCCTCTTGGGCCTAACCAACCAGACCGACCCGTTCCCACAGCCCACTTAAACCCCTGCTAACCCTATTTGCACCCAGCGCTCTCTCCCGATCCCCATCTCTCCCTCTCGTTCCTCCCTGCGCCGCCACACGCACGGGAACAACTCCCACTTCCCTCCGCGTCGCCCTCCGTCGTCAAGCACCACCCTCATCGCGCGAGTCGCCAAGCCCCTGCCTCCTCGACCGCTTCAAGTCCCTGCCGCCGGCCTCCTGCCTTGCTTCTTTTGGACCAGCAAGAACGCCACCAAGAACCGTACGCGGACACATCGTCTCCCGGATTTTTCGCAACGTGCAGACTCCCCAAGTACTCGACCCGGATGCGCCAAGTTTGACTATGTACGGCTACACGACGACCCGCCAAGACCCTGAACAACTACCGCCGCCGCCGTGTACGACTACTTCCACGACGTCCGTGAACCACTACCGTCGCCTCGAAGATGTTGGATTCGTCAAGTTCCTCTCCAAAAACGAACGTGTACAACTACTTCCACTACATCGCGAGAACGTCTACTTCCCTCTACGAAACTCGACCCGCTCCGAAATGCACGCTTCGAAGGTATAACCCCAAGACGACCGCCCGTGTACAAATGAATGTGTGTTGTATGAGATGCCCGTGTTTGCACCGTGCCCGTTTGTCCTTGCAAGTTCCTCCTCGTTTTCCATGCCGTCGACACGTGGGGAACCCGGAATCCGGGATCACCCCACCATCTTGCATGACTCGCTCACGTCACACTTCCTTTTGCACCGGTACCTCCATGAGTTACCCGGACCGGAATGTTGCCGTGGCACCATTTCCGTTTCACCGCCGTGGCACCTTTTTCCTTCCGCCATGGCGACAAATGCCTCGTATCATGCTCATGTTAACGTTTTCATAAAAATTGTATAAAACTTGTATATGTCATCCGCATCATGATAACAACAATTAAAATGTTTAATATTGTGTTTGCATTAAACTACTAAATGACATGGGGACTTTCCGGAATTGTTGTTTGTTGTTTCCGGCCTCATTTAAACTTGCCTAAATAGGTAGTTTAATTATGCTTCACCCCTTGCCATGTTTAATAACATTTAATATTGTTGGGTACATAATCGAGAGAGAACTAAATAATTGATGTGGTGTTCCGTCACTATGCAACTCGTTGCATATTGAGCTCCACTTAATTTGTAGTATTGTTTGTTTCACTTTGCCATGCCATGCCTCTTTAAACCGGACATGCATCATACTTGATTGTGCATCATGTCATGTTTATGCTTGTGTATTTACCATGTTGTTTGCTTCTTTCCGGTTTGCTTCTCTCGTTAGCTTCGGTTTCGTTCCGGAGTTGTGAGGATTCGTTCGACTACGTCCGTTTGTCTTCTTCATGGACTCATTCTTCTTCCTTGCGGGATCTCAGGCAAGATGACCATTACCCTCGATATCACTTCTATCTTTGCTTGCTAGTTGCTCCATTCTATCGCTATGCTGCGCTACCTATCACTTGTTTACCGTGCCTCCCAAGATGCCATGTCAGCCTCTAACCTTTTTTCACCCTTCCTAGCAAACCATTGTTTGGCTATGTTACCGCTTTTGCCCAGCCCATCTTATAGCATTGTTAGTTGCAGGTGAAGTTGAAGATTTCTCCATGGTGGACAAGATTATGATTGGGATATCACAATATCTCTTATATTATTAATGCATCTATATATTTGGTAAAGGGTGGAAGACTCAACCTTATGCCTGGTGTTTTGTTCCACTCTTGCCGCCCTAGTTTCCGTCATACCGGTGTTATGTTCCCAGATTTTGCGTTCCTTACGCGGTTGGGTGATTTATGGGACCCCCTTGACAGTTCGCTTTGAATAAAACTCCTCCAGCAAGGCCCAACCTTGGTTTTACCATTTGCCTACCTAAGCCTTTTTCCCTTGGGTTCTGCAGACTCAAGGGTCATCTTTATTTTACCCCCCGAGCCAGTGCTCGTCGTGAGTGTTGGTCCAACCTGTCAACCGCCGGTGGCCACCAGGGGCAACTCTGGGCTGGCCTACCAGAAGTTTGGACAATCCGGTGTGCCCTGAGAACGAGATATGTGCAGCTCCTATCAGGATTTGTCGGCACATTCGGGCGGCTTTGCTGGTCTTGTTTTACCATTGTCGAAATGTCTTGTAAACCGGGATTCCGAGTCTGATCGGGTCTTCCTGGGAGAAGGTATATCCTTCGTTGATCGCGAGAGCTTATCATGGGCTAAGTTGGGACACCCCTGCAGGGTTTAAACTTTCGAAAGTCGTGCCCGCGGTTATGTGGCAGATGGGAATTTGTTAATGTCCGGTTGTAGATAACTTGACACTTGACTTAATTAAAACGCATCAACCGAGTGTGTAGCCGTGATGGTCTCTTTTCGGCGGAGTCCGGGAAGTGAACACGGTTTTGGGTTATGTTTGACGTAAGTAGGAGTTCAGGATCACTTCTTGATCATTGCTAGCTTCACGACCATTCCATTTTCTCTCTTCTCGCTCTTATTTGCGTATGTTAGCCACCATATTTGCTTAGTGCTTGCTGCAACTCCACCTCATTACCATTTCCTACCCATAAGCTTAAATAGTCTTGATCTCATGGGTTTTGAGATTGCTAAGTCCTCGTGACTCACCAGATACTATCACAACAGTTGCAGGTGCCGATGATACCAGTGCAGGTGATGCAACCGAGCTCAGATGGGAGCTCAACGAAGACCTTGGTCGTTGCTATGTTTCATTTCATGTTGATAAGTAGTGGATCCCAGTTGGGACGATCGGGGATCTAGCAGTTGGGTTATCTTCTTTTCTTTTGGCTTCGTCCGTAGTCGGACTATGTGTGTACTCTGAATGATGTATGATTTATTATATGTTCATTGTGTGAAGCGGCGATTGTAAGCCAACTCTTTATCCCATTCTTGTTCATTACATGGGATTGTGTGAAGATGACCCTTCTTGCGACAAAACCACTATGCGGTTATGCCTCTAAGTCGTGCTTCGACACGTGGGAGATATAGCCGCATCGTGGGTGTTATAGGTTTGAGAGGAGATGGTGCTGGTGAAGATGTTGATGGAGATTGACCCCCTCCCGATGAGAGGATCGTTGGTGATGATGTTGGTGATGATTTCCCCCTCCCGGAGGGAAGTGTCCCCGGCAGAACAGCTCCGCCAGAGCCCTAGATTGATTCCGCCAAGGTTCCGCCTCGTGGCGGTGGAGTTTTGTCCCGTAAGCTTGCCCACGATTTTTTCCAGGGTAAAAGTGATGATATAGCAGAAGATGGATGCCGGAGGCCCACCAGGGGGCCCAGGAGATAGGGGCGCGCCCTATAGGGGGGGGGGCGCCCCCTGTCTCCTGGACAGGGTGTGGGCCCCCTGGCCTATTTCTTTCGCTCATAAATTCTTAATAAATCCAAGAAGTTGTTTCGTGGAGTTTCAGGACTTTTGGAGTTGTGCAGAATAGGTTTCCAACGTTTGCTCCTATTCCAGCCAGAATTCCAGCTGCCGGCATCCCCCCTCTTCATGGTAAACCTTGTAAAATAAGAGAGAATAGCAATAAATATTGAGATATAAAGTGTAATGACAGCCCATAATGCAATAGATATTGATATAAAAGCATGATGCAAAATGGACGTGTCAACTCCCCCAAGCTTAGACCTTGCTTGTCCTCAAGCGGAAACCAAAATCGAGAAATATGTCCACATGTTTAGAGATAGAGGTGTCGATAAAAATAAAATACGGACATGAGGGCATTATGATCATTCTAATAATAGCAACATATATAGATTTTGTCATATGATTTCTTATGCTCAAGTAATAAGCAATTCACAATGTCAAGTTGAAAGAGCAATCATGCTCTTACATCATGTTTTTGATGTTGATGACAATATACATGTAGGGGACTAACAATGGTTGTTAAGTAAATCTCAGGTGTTAGTCCCCGGTTTCATCGACGTGTGTGGATCAAGAGCATACAAAGTAATTTTGCTCAAGGATGAAGTATCAAAAGTGATTTCATATTTATTTCCTTGAGTATAGGATCCCACACTATTAAGAGGGGATCGATAGGGTTAGCTTAAGACTTGCTCATTTCGATAACAACCGTTCAAAACTAGGCTAGTGTTCCAACTATATGTCCTCTGATAAGGTTCTGTCTCTGGTATACCGGATGTCCGGGCTTGACCCCGGATGTCCGGGCTCATGGCGGATATCCGGCCTGCAGGCCGGATTTCCGGGCCTGGCTATCCAGAATGCATTTTTGCTGGTATCACCTACCGGATGTCCGGCCCTCTATGCCGGATGTCCGGGCCCTCATGCCGCGCCGGATGTCCGGGCCTTATCTCGGATGTCCGGCCCCTGCTACCACAGACAACTGGGTTTCTATAACCACCTTGTGATCACGCCGGATGTCCGGTCACCTACCGGATGTCCGGGCCTTCCTGATACGCCGGATGTCCGGGCTTGGGCCCCGGATGTCCAGCCTCTCTATTTTCTGCTCCGCCTCTGCTGTGTTCCTTGTGTGCCCTTGACAATCTGGATGTCCGGCCTCTATCCCAGATGTCCGGCCTGCCCGTTCATTTACACTATAACGGCCACATTTGCACTCACACTATATATAGCCTTTCTCCCCCGCGGGAGAGGGCTGACCACTCACTTTGAACAAACCCTAGAACACATTTCTTACTCTCTATCACTCCTCCACACCAAATCTTAGATCCCCAAGGGATTTGAGAGCATTTGTGAGAAGTTATCCAATCAAGTGATAGATCCACTCCTTCTCCTTCTTTGCACCGAAGGAATTCGTGATTTGAGCAAGTTTTGAGCTTTCCCCCATCGTTCTTGTTACTCTTGGAGGTTGGAGACTCCTAGGCGGTAGGAGTCATTCGGAGTGTGATTACCCTCGGAAAAGTTTGTGAGGGTTTGGAGACCACCCCAAGGTCTACCACTAGTGGTTGAGAAATGCCTCCGTGGTGTTGTCTCAAAGGGAGAATAGGGTGAGCCTTCGTGGCGTTGGTGTGCCTTCGTGGTAACATCCACCTCTCTAATGGTGACTAGCTTCCCTCCAAGGAAGTGAACATCGGCATACATCCTCATCTCTCGGAGTTGCGGTTATTCCTAACCCTAACTCTCTACTTGTGGTTACTTGTCTCTTTGCACTTACGTATATCATATTGTGCTTGCTTACTTGCGTGCTTGTGTTACTTGGTTAGTACTTAGTACTCACTTGCAATTGTTAGGCTCATCTTCATATTCCGCATTATTGCCTAAAATTGCTAAGTAATAATTAAAATTTGGTAATTGTACCTATTCACCCCCCTCTAGGTCCATGTCGATCCTTTCAATTGGTATCAGAGCCTCGTTCTCTATTCTTGTGGCTTAACCGCCCTAGAGCGAGATGAACCCAGATGGGACTCCCTGGTTGTAGATCCTAAGGATAAAGGCGAGGCTTCTTCTGAAGTCATGTCCTTTACATATGAGGATCTAGAACGGGCCCTTGCTAAGCAAAAAGAGGAGCATGATGCTTCTCTTGAGTCCTTGGTCCAAATGAGATTAGCCACGTTGTCCACGGTGCTTGCACCACTCTCGGGTGGTGTGGGTTCGAGGCCAACTGTGCCTACTTCATCACTTGGTCAACAACCTCCTAGCAATGAACACGCCAGTGTTCCTTGGCTTTATGCAAGACCTCAGGTTGAGAAACCAAGATATAATCCTCAAGGCAAACCTCCTTTACTTAGTGCCACTTCCGATTTTGCTTTGTGGAGAGTTGCTATGCAGGATCATCTTCGACATGGAAACAATGAGATGCTGGAGATCATAGAGTATGGCTATCATGTGGTTGATCCAAAGAACCCCATACCAAGAGAAATATATGACAAGAACCTCAGTGTCACTGCAATCATGTGTATAAGGAGAGGTATGACTGAAAAGAAAAGGAGACCGTTCATACACATCACATGTGCCAAGGAACTATGGGAAAGTATTATAAGATCCAAGACTGGCACCTCTACCCTCCGGAGTGCTCAATATGAAATTGCCAAGGGGAAATTGCAAAACTTTTGTATGGAGAAAGGTGAAACCCCCAATCAACTCCATGAGCGTCTCATGACTCTCACTGCCGATATTGAGTCATGTGAGTGTGACAAGACACAAGATGGATTCAACATGACTAAGCGTTTCCTTGTGGATAAGTTTCTTCATGCTCTTGCCCCATATCACCATCAAATGGTGTGGGACATAAGACAACACCATACCTTCAAGGAAATGACTACAGATGACATCATATCCAGCTTTCAACTATTTGAAGAGTCGAAGGGTAATGCCACAAAACATCTTGCCATGCATGGTTCCCCATCATCAAAGATCAATCTTGCATTGAAGGCCAAGCATGTATGTGAAGATGAGCAAAGTGAAGAAGAAGAAGAAGATGATGATGATGATGAAGATGGTGATTAGATTGAATCCGGTGAGGGCCCTTCATATGAAGACATGGCTCTCTTTGTCAAGAAGTTTAGCGCAGGAAAATTCAAGGGAAGATTTCCAAAGAAGAAAGTAAGAAAATGCTACAACTGTGAAGAAACCAACCACTTCTCCAACGAGTGCCCTTATGAGAAGAGAGAAGATAAACCAAGGTTTCCCAAGACCTTTCCCAAGAAGAAGTTGCCAAATCCTTTGAACTCCAAGCTTAAGAAGAGAGATGGAAAAGCAATGGTTGCTCAAGAAGAATCCGACCCGGATGATGTTAGTGGTGTTGCCGGAGTTGCTCAAGACTCTCAAAACACCTTGAGGTTAGTAAACAAGAGTGGTGACGTGGTCACCTACAACTACATGAAAGATTACAAGGGCAATGCTCACAAGTGCCTAATGGCAAAGGCCATGGTTGAAGATGGAGAGGACCAAAGCTCTTCTGACAAGGTCAAGGTAACTCCACGATCAAATCCTCCTCTCTTCACTCCTTCTACTCCTAGTGATGAGTATCTTGATGCAGAGGATAGTTATGAGGATGATGATCTAGATGATCCTATGATTGCTAAACTTAATAAGTTCATGTGCTCCCTCAAAGGAAAGAAGCTCACTATGTTTTGTATGCTTATGGAGATGGTGAGTAAGCACACCATCACCATTAAGGAACTCGAAACCCTCGTCACTGTGGAAAAGAAAAAATGTGAAATCCTTGAGCGGAAAGTCCTATATGAGGAAGCATGAAATGATGAATTATGCTTAAAAATTGGTGCAAATATTGATGTTCACACTAATGATCTTGCCTCCTTGAAAAAGGCTATTGACTATTGTGAAGAGTTAATGAATGATAAAAGTAAGCTTGTAAAGTCTCATGCTTCTCTATCTAAGGATAGTGAGCTTCTATCCGTGTCTCTCAAGACTAAGGAAGGAGAGCTCACCGTTCTTACAAAGAGTTTTGAGACACTCAAACGTACTTATCTTGAAACTCTAGCCAAGGCTTACTCTTCTCCTATTATCAATGTTGATGCTTGTACTACTAACTCTAGTAGTGATCTAGCATCTATTCTTGAGGAAAATCGTTTTCTCAAGGCTCAAACTGAGAAAGGTCTCATGACATGTGCTCAAGGGCAAAAGAATCTTGATGATATATTGAGTCAACACAATGAGGTGTTTGCCAAAGAGGGACTTGGGTTTGACCCAAGCACAAGCAAGAAGAAGACGTCCTCTCAAAAGTGCACAACTCCTCTAAAAGAAACATTTGTAAGAGAAGGGCACAAGGAGAAAGGTAAGGATGTGAGTGGGAAGGCCACAAGGGGCATGCCCACTCTCAACAAGCCTAAAGAGTTCATGCCTCCATCCTATGTACTTCGTAAGACTAAGGATGGAGAAGTCTTTGCAAAATTTGTTGGTCCTCGAAATGCATTCCGGTTCTATGCTATTTGGGTCCCTAAGACCCTTGTGACTAACTTGAGAGGTCCCATTGCAAAATGGGTGCCTCTAACCAAGTCCTAATTGTGTGTAGGTAAACTTCTCCGGTGGAGTGAAATGGGTGATTGATAGTGGATGTACAAATCATATGACCGGAGATAGCAAATTGCTCTACGATTTCATGGAAGCTATTCAACCATTCATGAGCATTATGTTTGGTGGAAGTTCAAAAGGACAGGTACTCGGGTTAGGCAAGGTGGCTATCACAAATGACATGTCTCTTGCAAATGTCATGCTTGTCCAATCCCTTAAATACCACTTGCTTTCTGTTCGCCAATTGACTTCTGTTGGTTATGATACACTCTTTGGACTAACGGATGTGAAAGTCTTTAAGAGAGATACTCTCGAAGTGGCCTTTGTTGGAGAGTTGGATGGTAACCTTTACACGGTTGATTTCTCGAAAGAGAGCACATTCCATGCAACTTGTCTAATGGCTAAGGCTGACAAGGGGTGGCTATGGCATCGCCGGCTAGCCCATGTCGGCATGAGAAATCTTCAAGATCTCTTAAAGGGGAATCACATCCTTGGACTAACCAATGTCTCTTTTGAAAAAGATCATGTGTGTAGTGCATGCATAGCCGGGAAGCAACATCAATCAAAGCACCCACCCAAGAACATAGTATCTACTTCAAGCCCCCTGGAGCTCCTTCATGTGGATCTTTTTGGGCCTCCTTCATGGGATAGTCTTGGTGGGAAAAAGTATGGGCTTGTCATTGTTGATGATTACTCAAGATATACATGGGTGTTCTTCCTCAAGTCCAAGGACGAAACGAAGATCACCTTCATTGATTTTGCCAAGCAAGCCCAATGCAAGTTTGACAAAGAAATCCGGGCAATAAGAAGTGACAATGGCTCTGAGTTCAAGAACTATACCTTGGAAGAATTTATTAGTGATGAAGGGATTGAGCATCAATATTCAGCTCCATACACTCCTCAGCAAAATGGTGTAGCCGAAAGGAAGAACCGTACACTTGTAGATATGACAAGGTCCATGTTGGATGAATACAAGTCACCACATAGTTTTTGGGACGAAGCTGTCAACACAGCATGCCATGCATTAAACCGGCTCTTCCTCAGCACTATATTGGAAAAGACTCCATATGAGCTTCTAACTGGAAACAAGCCAAATGTCAAGTACTTTCATGTATTTGGGTGCAAATGTTTCATCCTCAACAAAAGAGAACGGATAGGAAAATTTCAATCCAAAACAATTGAGGGTATATTTGTTGGCTATGGATCAAACTCTCGCGCCTATAGAGTCTACAACAAATCCAATGGATGTGTTGTAGAAACTTGTGACATGGTGTTTGATGAATTTAATGGCTTCCATGGGGAGCAAGTTGATCTAAGTGATGCAGGTGAAGAAAATTCTTCTCAAGACATTTTCACCATGGGTGTTGGTGCACTTCTTCCTATGGACCAAGAACCTCATGATGATGATGAAGAAGATGGAAGTCTCACACATTATCAAACTACTTCAACATCCATACCACCACAAGCTCCTATTGTTCAACCGATACCCTTAGCCCAAGTTGAAGAGGATGATCAAGTTCCTCTTCATGATAATCTTCAAGAACAAGATCATCATTAAGTGCAAGAACAAGAAAGTCCAATCATTGATGATGAACCTCAACAAATGCAATATGAACAAGAAGATCTTCCTCCACACATTAATGATCCATATGTTGAGGATGTGGATGATGGACATGAAGTTGAACCTCGTGAAACCCTTACCTCCATCATGCCTCGAGTGGCCGGTCGTGTTGATGTTGACAAAATTCTCACCGGCATATCGGAAGGTAGAGTCACTCGTAAACATTTGACAAACTTTTGTGCTCACTTCTCGTTTGTGTCTAGTATTGAGCCCCTCAAGGTACAATATGCATTGATGGACAATGATTGGCTAGTTGCTATGCAAGAAGAGTTGAACAGTTTTGAACGCAACCAAGTGTGGTCATTAGTCAAGAGGACATCTACCGAGCACAACGTCATTGGGACAAAATGGATTTTCAAGAACAAGCAAGATGAAAATGGTGTAATCATCCGCAACAAGGCAAGGTTAGTGGAACAAGGGTACTCACAAGTTGAAGGTTTGGACTTTGGTGAGACCTTTGCCCCCGTTGCCCGTCTTGAATCCATTCGCATCTTACTTGCTTATGCCGCTTTCAATGGTTTTACATTACATCAAATGGATGTGAAGAGTGCTTTCCTTAACGGTCCTCTACAAGAAGAAGTATATGTGTCACAACCACACGGGTTCGTTGATCCCTTTCACAAAGACTATGTGTATAAACTTCATAAGGCTTTGTATGGCCTCAAACAAGCACCTCGTGCTTGGTATGATCATTTGAAAAGTTTTTACTCGATGATGGTTTTGTGAGAGGGGTGATCGATCCCACTCTTTTTACTAAGAGGGACAAGAGTGATTTGATCCTATGCCAAATCTATGTAGATGACATCATTTTTGGTTCTCCTAACATTCATTTGTGCAAGAAGTTTGCGGCTTCAATGACCAAGAATTTTGAAATGTCACTCAATACGGATTTGAAGTTCTTTCTCGGATTTCAAATTCAACAATTTTAAGAAGGAATTTTCTTATCTCAAGCAAAGTACCTCAAGGATATCCTAGAGAAGTTTGGCATGTCTGATGCTAGTCCATGCAAGACACCCATGCCAACCAAAATTGCTCTCACTGAAGACATAAATGGTACTCCTTTTGACCCATCTACTTACCGCTCTATGATTGGTTCATTGCTTTATCTTTGTGCATCTAGACCAGACATCATGTTCAGTGTATGCATGTGTGCTAGATTTCAAGCTTTCCCTATGGAAAGTCATCATAAGGCGGTTAAGCATATTCTTAGATACCTTGTTCACACCCCAAAGTTGGGCCTCTGGTACCCCAAGGATGCTAAGTTTGATCTCATTGGGTACACGGATGCGGATTGGGCTGGAGACAAAGTGGATCGTAAGTCCACATCCGGTGCATATCAGTTTCTTGGATGATCCTTGGTAAGTTGGTCCTCGAAGAAACAAAATTGTATTGCTCTCTCTACCGCAGAAGCTGAATACATTGCTGCCGCCAGTTGTGCAACTCAGTTGTTATGGATGAGGCAAACTTTCAAGGATTACGGTATCACCTATAGACATGTGCCTCTTCTATGTGATAATGAAAGTGCCATCAATATTGCTGAGAACCCTAAAGATCATCTCCGCACCAAACACATTGATATTAGGTATCATTTCTTGAGAGATCATGTTGAAAAGGGAGATATTCACATTGATCACATTGGTACAGATTTGCAACCGACAGATATCTTCACCAAACCTTTAGATGAAGCAAGGTTTTGTCGACTTAGGCGTGAACTTGGTATCTTGGAGCTTGACAATATTATGTGAAATCTAGTACCCATTCATGCATGAATCTAATGTCTGGTCATGATGTAGGCATATATTTAGGGGGAGGCATTCAATTCATGAATGTTCTCACCCTACATAATGCATAAAAAGAACCAACACTCTCAAAGCTACCATGGTTCTCAAACTATGGTGCTTTAACATGATGGAGTCATGAATATATGCCCAAAGTCTACATCTTTGCATCACTATGTTACATATGCTCAAACATGGTGACCTCGGTCATCGCGTGTACCTTACAGATGTGAACCTCTCGTTTTTACGTTGTTAGGGATGCTATTTCATCTTAGTATGGCCTTAGAATTACTCAGGGAGTCACCTTTATAAATTCTCTTCAAAACTCCTTGGCGGAGTCTATATCAAATCACATCAATTAGCTCCTTTCAAATCTCTCTCTGGCCTGGATCTGCTGTCCAGTGGCCGGACATCCGGCCCCTCCACCGGACATCCGGGCCCTGGAGCACTGCAGGACATCCGGGCTTTAGGCGGACATCCGGGCCTTGATCCTATAGCTGTCGGTCCCTCACACACCGGATATCCGGCCTCCTTCCTGGATGGCCGGCCCGTTGTCCCCTTTTTACTTGCTCTCCAACCTTCGCTCGCCGGATATCCGGGCCAGGCCCCAGATATCTGGTCTGTACCCGCGGCCACACATATCTTGGGAGGGGCTCGGGCATTTGGGGCATCTTTTGCCATTCACTCCCGTTCCTCTTCCCCAACGCTCATCACAGCCGCCGCCGCCAGGCTGCCACTTCGGTGCTGCCCCGGCCCTATTCTCCGAGCTCCGGCCCCGATCTCCTGCTCACAGCCTCTCCTCCTCCCGATCTACGATTCTATCCAATCCATTTCTTGGATTGGGTTGTGAATCCCTCGGGAGGGACCGGTGTTGTGTGGGAGTAACTGCCGGAGTTCATCATGGAAAGGACCAAGAACTGCGGCCCCGATCGTCCTGAGCCCTCTTCCAGGGGTATGAATGCTATCTCTCCTCCATTCTGCTTCTATGGTGACCACAAGGTCTTAGGGCATCACTTTTGGTCTCTTGAGTGTTGGTGTCTCTTGCCTATGCCTAAAACATCTGTCAATGAACTTGGCTACTCAAATTTAAATCATGGACATGTCTCTTTTTGATCTACCACTGAACTTATTCTATGGTCATGCTCAAAATGGTCATCCCATTGTTTAAAATTGTTTTATCCATGTTCATCCTTATTCGTACCATCTCATCAGGATCTCTCATCCATTCCAGGTGTCTGCCGGCAAGGCTCAACCGACTCCGATGAGCATGCTCGGCCTAAGAAGAAGAAGGCCACCACCGTTAAGAAGAAGAAGCGGCACCATCCACTAGTCCGTCGGCCTCGGATCCAGATGATGCGGACTATGTTGGGGAGGATGAGGAGGTCTATGCACCAAGACACTCCGTTGGACAGTCCAAGCCCGCTACTAGGAGGGCCCCGATGCCTCATGTCAGCGGGTCTGCAATGCCCGTTGCTCATGGCCGTCACATCTCCATGGAGCTTCCTGACAGCGGGGATCGCGCTCCTCACAACTTCAAAACTGTAGGGGCAGCTCAATATCTTGCATTTCGTCGAGATGTCAATCAATATGAGATGGTGGCTGATGCGGAGGATCCTCGGTTCCGGACTCGTATGCAGCAGGATCTCTATTCCAGTTTCGTCCGTGGGCGTGGACTTGCTCCTCACTCATACTTGGATCTCAACTTCCTACGTGAGAATCCTGACATGTTTCCAAATGATCCAGTCCAGATCATTGATGATATGACTCTCGGTCCCGCAATGACCTTCAGGTGTGATTGGAATGAAGCTGCCATTCTACAGTTCTATGCCACCTGTTTCTTTGGTCCGGACAACACTCTCACTTGGAGGACTGTTAACACCACTCTGAGCATCACCTATGATAGGTTTGTTCAGATTTTAGGTCTCTCCGGTGTTGGCCATCGCATCCACAGTATGGATCCTGAGAGCAATCCCAAAGCGATTGATGCTTGCTTACCACTTATCAAACCTACCTCTCAGCTCACTAAAGAAGAGCTTGCATATCCACTCAATGAGGTATCTATCTTCCGTGCTCCTTACTACATCCTCTATCAGTGTGTGCTTCGCACTCTCTATCGTAAGAAGGGAGATCGCTCGCGGGCCTACAACTATTGCATTGACTTGATGGTTCGTATGCATGACAAACCCACCGAGCCTCTGGACACAGCCCATTTCATTTGGCATGAGATCCGTCTTTGCAATTTCATTCAGTCACGCCATTTTCCTCATGCACCATTCATTCAGGCTCTAATTGATCATACTGCTCCATTTGAGGTGGTCAAGACTGCTGTTCACTCTTGTTGGAAGCCTGCTCCTCATATGCGCATGGTGGCTGTTGCTCCGCCTACTGCCCCTTCATAGTCTAGGAGGTCTGCTGGAGGGACTCAGCCCACTGGTTCCTCTGTTCCATCTTCCTCGACGGCTTCCCGTGGTCGCTTAGCGATGTTCATCAGCAAGGCTCAATCTGCCATCATGAGGTCCATCACTTTTAGCTGTCAGCAGAATCATGATGTCCAGAAGCACCTCATCCTCTCCAAGAATCAGCTCAAGCAGCGCCTCCGTAACCGTGGGAGTCCCGTGAGTGACGATGATCCTATTCCTGTGGCTCTGTCCACCTCTATGTTCAGCTTCCCCTCTCGTGATGAGTATCCGGAGTTCTTTGATGATCTTGATGACATCCGCCAGGAGTGACCGAGTGTGCCCCTTTTTTATTTTGTTGCTGTCAAAGGGGGAGAAGTAGTATTACTTGGTATGTTGCGTATGTTGAACTTGGTATGTTGCTATCTATGTTATCGTATTATCTTGATCATGTGAGTCTATATTGATTACCTTGTGGCTATGGAATTGTTGTTTCCTTATCCATGTGTTATTATGGTTTCCTATGTGCATGCCAAATACATATATATCTTCTAGAGATACACATGCATCCTAATATATTCATTGCATGCTCACAACGAGGGGGAGCCAAATACAAATAGAAACATCAACATACTTTGTATTCTTGCTCTCATATTTGTCAATGCTGACTATTTATTACAACTGTGATACTACATGTGTGATTGTCATCAACAAACAAAAATGGGGAGATTGAAAGAGCAATCATGCTCTTACATCATGTTTTTTATGTTGATGACAATATACATGTAGGGGACTAACAATGGTTGTTAAGTAAATCTCAGGTGTTAGTCCCGGTTTCATCGACGTGTGTGGATGAAGAGCATACGAAGTAATTTTGCTCAAGGATGAAGTATCAAAAGTGATTTCATATTTATTTCCTTGAGTATAGGATCCCGCACTATTAATAGGGGATCGATAGGGTTAGCTTAAGACTTGCTCATTTCAATAACAACCGTTCAAAACTAGGCTAGTGTTCCAACTTTATGTCCTCTGATAAGGTTCTATCTCTGGCATACCGGATGTCCGGGCTCATGGCGGATATCCGGCCTGCAGGCTGGATTTCCGGGCCTGGCTATCCGGAATGCATTTTGCTGGTATCACCTACCGGATGTCCGGCCCTCTATGCCGGATGTCCGGGCCCTCATGCTGCGCCGGATGTCCGGGCCTTATCCCGGATGTCCGGCCCCTGCTACCACAGAACAACTGGGTTTCTGTAACCACCTTGTGATCACGCCGGATGTCCGGTCACCTACTGGATGTCCGGGCCTTCCTAATATGCCGGATGTCCAGGCTTGGGCCCCGGATGTCCGGCCTCTCTGTTTTCTGCTCTGCCTCTGCTGTGTTCCTTGTGTACCCTTGCCAATCCAGATGTCCGGTCTCTAGCCCGGATGTCTGGCCTGCCCGTTCATTTACACTATAACGGCCACATTTGCACTCACACTATATATAGCCTTTCTCCCCCACGGGAGAGGGCTGACCACTCACTTTGAACAAACCCTAGAACACATTTCTTACTCTCTCTCACTCTTCCACACCAAATCTTAGACCCCCAAGGGATTTGAGAGCATTTGTGAGAAGTTGTCCAATCAATTGATAGATCCACTCCTTCTCCTTCTTTGCACCAAAGGAATTCGTGATTTGAGCAAGTTTTGAGATTTCCCCCATCGTTCTTGGTACTCTTGGAGGTTGGAGACTCCTAGGCGGTAGGAGTCATTCGGAGAGGAATCGAACTTTGTGATTACCCTCGAAAATGTTTGTGAGGGTTTGGAGACCACCCCAAGTCTACCACTAGTGGTTGAGAAACGCCTCCGTGGTGTTGTCTCAAAGGGAGAATAGGGTGAGCCTTCGTGGCGTTGGTGTGCCTTTGTGGTAACATCCACCTCTCTAACGGTGACTAGCTTCCCTCCAAGGAAGTGAACATCGGCATACATCCTCGTCTCCCAGAGTTGCGGTTATTCCTAACCCTAACTCTCTACTTGTGGTTACTTGTCTCTTTGCACTTACGTATATCATATTGTGCTTGCTTACTTGCGTGCTTGTGTTACTTACTTAGTACTCAGTACTCACTTGCAATTGTTAGGCTCATCTTCATATTCCGCATTATTGCCTAAAATTTCTAAGTAATAATTAAAATTTGGTAATTGTACCTATTCACCCCCCTCTAGGTCCATCTCGATCCTTTCACAAGTATGGTTCATAAACTTCATTGGGAACTAACAAACTATAATCTCAGTCATTGAAGCAATTGCAATTTATCGTAACATCAGAAAGAGTCAATAATAGAGCTTTTCAGCAAGCTCACATACTCAACTATCTCGTAGTCTCCTATAATTGTTAACACTCACTCAATACTTGTGGTTATAGAGTTTCAGCCGGACACTAAGAAAGATAGGGGCTTATTGTGTTGCCTCCCAACGTATTCACCTTTAGTGATGTCAACAATAATAGCCTATGCCAAATTACATCCAATTGGATATATGTATCATGATCTTTCAAACACGAGGAGCTTGCCAAAGGATAAAATGAAAAAGTGGGAAGGTGAGGATCACCTTGACTCAAGCATAAAGTAAAAACATAAAGTAAAAGATAGGCCCTTCGCAGAGGGAAGCAGAGGTTGTCATGCGCGTTTAGGGTTGATGCACAAAATCTTAATGCAAAAGAACGTCACTTTATATTGCCCCTTGTATGTGGACCTTTATTATGCAATCCGTCGCTTTTATTACTTCCACAACAAGTTCGTACAAAGCTTATTTTCTCTACACTAATAATTCATACATGTTTAGAGAGCAATTTTTATTGCTTGCACCGATGACAACTTACTTGAAGGATCTTACTCAATCCATAGGTAGGTATAGTGGACTCTCATGGCAAAACTTGGTTTGAGGATATTTGGAAGCACAAGTAGTATCTCTACTTGGTGCAAGGAATTTTGGCTAGCAAGAGGGGGAAAGGCAAGCTCAACATGTTTGGAAGGTCAATGACAATATACTTTAACTGAGATGTCAGAAAACATAAACCATTACATTGTCTTCCTTGTCCAACATCAACTCTTTTAGCATGTCATACTTAATGAGTGCTTCACAATCATAAAAGATGTCCAAGATAATATATCTATATGTGAACCCCTCTTTCCTTATCACTTCCTATTAATTGCAACGATGACCAAGGCTACGTTCATCAACTCAACACAATTTTTATGCCTCATACTTTCTATGTGTGAAGTTATCACTATCCATAAGATCAATATGAACTCTTTTGTTCTTTCTACTTTCTCAAGATCATAGCAACATAGCAAAGCCCTTGACTCAACACTAATCTTTATTATAGATAGCACACGGACTCGCTTACATAAAGAGATCACAAAGAAAAACTCAAAACTACTTGATATCAAAACTTCAATCTACTAAATCAAGATACTACTAAAAGGATCAAACTAAATAAAGCGGTAAAGATAGGAGTGTGATGGTGATACGATACCGGGGCACCTCCCCCAAGCTTAGCGGTTTCCAAGGGGAGTGACCATACCCATGTAATTATTTCTTCAGAGGTGATGGAGGTGGTGATGATGATGGTGGATAATCGCACATTGAGCGTAAGAGCTCCTCCAGCTTGTGGATAATGCCCTTAAGCCCAGCAATATGATCCTTCAACAAAATATTCTCCTGCGTGAGATACTTGTTTTGTATGCGGGCTAACTCAATCATCTTGAAAGCTTCAATCTCTGTTGGAGTGAAAAGGTTAGGTAAAGGGTGAGGGATGTCTTCTTCTTTCACCACCGGAGCTTGAACCTCCATGGCCTTCTTGATCCCTTCATCCTTGTTGATCTCTTCTGGTTCCTCTCTTTTCAACTCTATCTTCAATAGCCAGGCATCCTTGTCTTCGTTGTTGTAGGAGGGAGAAGTCATGGTGCTCTAAATCTGCAACAGGAACAACTCGAAACAAAAACAGAAGATATTTGCGTGATACGGTGGTCAAAACCTTCGGGAGTATATATAATGAATTTTTACCGACCAAAATACGTAACATACAAGAAAACGGAGTCCGGGAGGCACACGAGGTGCCCACGAGACAGGGGGCGCGCCCTACAGGGGGGGGCTCCCTCCTCTCTCGTGGGAGCCTCGTGTCCCTTTCGGACTAATTCTTTCTTCCTAAAATTCTTAAATAACCCAAAACTGATAAAAATTGCCATTAGAGTTGTTTTGGAGTCGGTATACTTTACCGTACCACGTATCTATGCCTTTTCAGAGTCTGGAATGTTCTGGAAAGTGTCTCTTATGTACTCCTCTGGGGTTATGGTTTCAATAATATTAGTTTCAACATTGATAGGATTACCTGAAATATAATGCTTAATTCTTTGACCATTAACCACCCTCGGATTTGTGCCTTCGAAGTTGTTAATTTTTATAGCACCGGAACGATAGACCTCCTCGATAACGTAGGGACCTTCCCATTTTGAGAGAAGTTTTCCTGCAAAAAAATCTTAAACGAGAGTTGAATAATAACACATAATCTCCTACGTCAAACGCTTCTGTATCTTCTTATCATGCCAGCGATTGACTTTTTCTTTGAAGAGCTTGGCATTCTCATATGCTTGGGTTCTCCATTCATCAAGTGAGCTAATATCAAACAACCTCTTCTCACCGGCAAGTTTGAAATCATAATTGAGCTCTTTAATAGCCCAATATGCTTTATGTTCAAGTTCAAGAGGTAAATGACATGCTTTTCCATAAACCATCTTATAGGGAGACATACCCATAGGATTTTTGTATGCAGTTCTATAGGCCCATAATGCATCATCAAGTTTTTTGGACCAATTCTTTCTAGATCTATTCACAGTCTTTTGCAAAATTAATTTGAGCTCTCTATTGCTCAACTCTACTTGACCACTAGACAGCGGGTGATAAGGAGATGCGATTCTATGATTGACATCATACTTAGCAAGCATCTTACGGAAAGCACCATGAATAAAGTGTGAGCCACTATCAGTCATAAGATATCTAGGGACTCCAAACCTCGGAAAAATAACTTCTTTAAGCATTTTAATAGAAGTGTTATGATCAGCACTACTAGTTGGAATAGCTTCTACCCATTTAGTAACGTAATCAACAACAACTAAAATATGTGTATAACCATTGGAGGCAGGAAAAGGTCCCATATAATCAAAGCCCCAAACATCAAACGGTTCAATAACAAGAGAGTAATTCATAGCCATTTCTTGACATCTGCTAATGTTACCTATTCTTTGACATTCATCACAAGATAAGACAAACTTACGAGCATCTTTGAAGAGAGTAGGCCAATAAAAACCAGATTATAGTACCTTGTGTGCAGCTCTATCTCCCGCGTGGTGTCCTCCATAAGATTCAGAGTGACACTTGCGTAGGATTTGTTCCTGTTCATGCTCAGGCACACAAGTCTAATAATACCACCTACTCCTTCTTTATAAAGGTGCGGATCATCCCAGAAGTAATGTCTTAAATCATAAAAGAACTTTTTCTTTTGCTGGTATGTGAAACTAGGCGGTATATATTTAGCAACAATGTAATTAGCATAATCAGCATACCAAGGAGCAGTACGAGAAGCATTTACAACCGCTAATTGTTCATCAGGAAAACTATCATTAATAGGCAGTGGGTCATCAAGAACATTCTCTATCCTAGACAAGTTATCTGCAACTGGGTTCTCAGCTCCCTTTCTATCAATAATATGCAAGTCAAATTCTTGGAGCAAGAGAACCCATCTAATGAGTCTAGGCTTAGCATCTTTCTTTTCCATGAGATATTTAATAGCAGCATGATCAATGTGAATAGTAGCTTTGGAATCAACAATATAAGGTCTAAACTTATCACATGCAAACACAACTGCTAAGAACTATTTTTCAGTAGTAGCATAATTTCTTTGGGCAGTATCAAGAGTCTTACTAGCATACTGGATAACATTCAATTTCTTATCGACTCTTTGCCCTAAAACAGCACCTACAACATAATCACTAGCATAGCACATAATTTCAAAAGGTAAGTTCCAATCAGGTGGCTGAACAATAGGTGCAGTGATCAAAGCTTTCTTAAGTGTTTCAAATGCTTCTACACAATCATCATCAAAGACAAAAGGGATATCTTTTTGCAATAAATTAGTCAGAGGCCTAGAGATTTTAGAAAAGTCCTTAATGAACCTCCTATAAAAACCGGCATGACCAAGAAAACTTCTTATACCTTTTATGTCCTTGGGACATGGCATTTTTTCAATAACGTCAACTTTGGCTTTATCAACTTCAATACCTCTCTCGGAGATCTTGTGCCCCAAAAGTAAGCCTTCATTAACCATAAAGTGACACTTTTCCCAATTCAGGACGAGACTGGTGTCTTCGCATCTCTGCAAAACCCGATCAAGGTTGCTCAAACAATCATCAAAAGAGGATCCATAGACGGAGAAGTCATCCATGAATACCTCACAAATCTTTTCACAAAAATCAGAAAATATAGCCATCATGCATCTTTGAAAGGTAGAAGGTGCATTACATAAACCAAAAGGCATACGTCTATAAGCAAAAGTACCAAAAGGGCAAGTAAAAGTAGTTTTAGATTGATCCTGCGCGGACACAGGTATTTGAGAGAAGCCAGAATAACCATCTAGAAAGCAAAATTGTGTGTGTTTGGATAGCCTTTCTAGCATTTGATCAATAAAAGGTAAAAGGTAATGATCTTTCTTAGTGGCTTTATTTAACTTACGGAAATCAATTACCATCCTATAGCCTATAATAATTCTTTGCGGGATCAATTCATCTTTATCATTAGGAACAACGGTAATACCTCCCTTTTTAGGGACACAATGGACAGGGCTTACCCATTCACTATTAGCAATGGGATAAATAATACCTGCCTCAAGGAGTTTTAGAATCTCCTTTCTTACCACTTCCTTCATTTTGGGGTTTAATCGTCTTTGAGGATCTCTAACTGGTTTGGCATCTTCCTCCACTAAAATTTTGTGCTGACATAATGTGGGACTAATGCCCTTAAGATCATCCGGAGTATATCCAATAGCAGCTCGGTGCTTCTTCAGAGTTTTCAATAATCTTTCTTCTTCTTTCTCTGAAAGGTTAGCACTAATAATAACATGATATATTTCTTTTTCATCAAGATAAGCATACTTGAGATTATCAGGTAAGGGTTTGAGTTCGAACATGGGATCACCCTTGGGTGGAGGGGGATCCCCAAGAATTTCGATGGGAAGGTTATGTTTTAGCATAGGTTCTTGTTTAAGGAACACTTAGTCTATTTCTTCCCTTTCCTTCATAAACATATCATTTCATGGTCTAACAAATATTGTTCTAACGGATCAGTTGGGGGAACAACAATGGAAGCAAGACCAATAATTTCATCCTTACTAGGTGGTTCCCTTTCAGGAGGTTGTCTACTAAACTTAGCGAAATTAAACTCATGAGACATACCATCTATGCCAACAGTGACAATATTGCTTTCACAATTAATCTTAGCACTAGCAGTATTCAAAAAGGGTCTACCAAAAATAATGGGACAAAAATTATCTTGTGGGGAAGCAAGAACAAGGAAATCAGCAGGGTATTTAATCTTTCCACACAAGACTTCAACATCTCTAACAATCCCAATAGGTTTAATGGTGTCCCTATTAGCAAGCTTAATAGTAACATCAATGTCTTCTAATTCAACAGGTGCAATATCATGCATAATTTCTTTATAAAGATCATAAGGTATCGCATTAGCACTAGCACCCATATCACATAAACCATGATAACAATGATCTCCTATTTTAACAGAAATAACAGGCGTGCCTACAACAGGTCTACGTGTCTTAGTATTGGGTCTAGCAATATTAGCAGTTTCACCCACGAAAGAGATAACATGCCCATCTAAGTCTTCATCCAAGAGATCTTTAATCATAGCAATACTAGGTTCAAGATTTATTTGCTCAGGAGGTGTATACGTCCTAGTATTACTCTTACGAACAACAGTCAAAGCTTTAGCATGATACTTTATCCTAACAGGAAAAGGAGGTTTTTCGACATAAGCAGTAGGAATAATAGGATCACTATATGTAATAGTCTTTTATTCGACTGTAATAGGTGCAACTACTTTCACTTCAACAGGAGGATTATATTTAAACCACTTCTCTTTAGGGAGATCAACGTGAGTAGCAAAAGTTTCACAAAAAGTAGCTACTATCTCAGAGTCAAGTCCATACTTAGAGCTAAATCCATGGAAAGCATCGGTATCCATAAAAGATTTAACACAATCGAACTTAGGTGTCATACGCACCACCCCTTATTGGGCTGGTTTGCCCCTTCCCCTTTGGCCCATGAGGCCCTCCAACACTTGCCGGGGCTCTCGAAACACCTTTCGGTCATGCTGGCCATAGCATGGTACCCCCGGAACACTTCCGGGCTCCAATACCCTTCGTCCAATATATCGATCTTCACCGCCGGACCATTCCGGAACTCCTCGTGACGTCCGGGATCACATCCGGGACTCCAAACTACCTTCGGTAACCACATAATATTTCCCATAACAACTCTAGCATCACCGAACCTTAAGTGTGTAGACCCTACGGGTTCGGGAACCATGCAAACATGACCGAGACGTTCTACGGCCAATAAGCAACAACGGTATCTGGATACCCATGTTGGCTCCCACATGTTCCACGATGATCTCATCGAATGAACCACAATGTCGAGGATTCAATCAATCCCGTATACAATTCCCTTTATCAATCGGTACATTGCTTGCCCGAGATTCGATCGTCGATATCCCAATACCTCATTCAATCTCGTTACCAGCAAGTCACTTTATCATTCCATAATGCATGATCCCATGACTAACTACTTAGTCACATTGAGCTCATTATGATGATGCATTACCGAGTGGGCCCAGAGATACCTCTCCGTCATACGGAGTGACAAATCCCAGTCTCGATTCGTGCCAACCCAACAGACACTTTCAGAGATACCTGTAGTGCACCTTTATAGCCACCCAGTTACGTTGTGACGTTTGGTACACCCAAAGCATTCCTACGGTATCCGGGAGTTGCACAATCTCATGGTCTAAGGAAATGATACTTGACATTAGAAAAGCTCTTAGCAAACAAACTATACGATCTTGTGCTATGCTTAGGATTGGGTCTTGTCCATCACATCATTCTCCTAATGATGTGATCCCGTTATCAATGACATCCTATGTCCATGGTCAGGAAACCATAACCATCTATTGATCAACGAGCTAGTCAACTAGAGGCTCACTAGGGACATGTTGTGGTCTATGTATTCACACATGTATTACGGTTTCCAGTTAATACAATTATAGCATGAACAATAGACAATTATCATGAACAAGGAAATATAATAATAACTATTTTATTATTGCCTCTAGGGCATATTTCCAACAAAACAAACGGTCAAGTCGAACGTGCAAATGGTCTCATCATGAGCAGCATCAAACCCAGACTAGTGCGATCCTTGAAGGAATCAGACATGCATTGGGTCAAGGAGCTCGACTCTGTACTCTGGGGGCTGCGGACCACGCCGAATCATACCACCGGATACACACCATTTTTTATAGTGTACGGCAAAGAAGCAGTGCTACCCTGCGACATAATCCATGACTCACCTCGCGTTCGCATGTACGAAGAGAAGGAAGCCGAGCTAGATTGGCAGGACAATTTAGATGCTCTAGAGGAGGAGCGTGACGTCGCAAAAGCCCATTCCGCATTCTATCAGCAACAGGCTCGAAGGTATCAAAGCAGAGAAGTGCAGGCCAAAACTTATAACGTTGCAAACTAGTTCTACGCCTCCCAGAGAAGAAGAAGGACAAGCTCAAACCAAAGTGGGAGGGTCCCTTCATCATTGATAATGTTCTCATGGAGGGGCGTACCGTCTGCGCAATGCATCTGATAACAGACTCGAGCCGAACCCATGGAACGCGGCGAGGCTCCGAAGATTCTATGCCTAGTGCCGAACTCAGTGTTCGTCTCCTTACCTCCGCTTCGTTAATTACGTTCTCTTTCTTCCTTTCTCGCCCTCTTTTCCTTTACACATACAGCCTTACCAACTGTACGGACGCTTCGATCACTCTGGCCGCACTACGTGTGCTCATTATACCTAGGGGCTTCCTATACGGAAGCTAAATATAACTACTTTAATGGCTTCCTGCCAGCCACATATGCGTTTTCTTTCCATATGTGCCTTTTCTTCACCATTATATGCATCGATATGACTTAAGTTTTGGCCATGCTGGGTTGCGCGGCTCTTGTGTTTATGCCCTACGTTCCCATTAATTCGGCTAGGGCATAAGGGGAGCACCTCTGCGATTGTTACTGCCGGTTCAGCCGGATGTGTACCTCAGACTGGGTGAAGCTGAAAGCTAGCGTTCTTAAGGGAATATTTGGTTGGTGAACAAAAGATGTTTTCGTTTATTACAATGTTCATCCCCAGATGTTTTGTTTCCTGCGCTTTTGTTCGCAGTTCGGACATGCACATCGATGCATGCACTCCCTGGGAAAGGAACCCCTAACGGAACTATTCTCTCTGGAAGATGTTTCTTACTATCCATGTAATATAACATAACTAGTTGGGTACTTGTCTGTTCAAGCACTTATGACCCCTATGCCTGGTTTTCATGCATGCCCCAGTTTTACATAACTACGCGGGTATTCGAATACACTTCGGACTGTCGGGTTCGGGGGCTGAAGCGAAAAGGTCCGCCATGACAAATGAATTTCAATCTGGCTAGGGACCACATAGGTCCATTTAATTACATAGTCGCTTGGACTGACTATATTCTTCTTCTATACCATCCAACAGGCTGTCCAGCCTACAATCCTGTTGGGAATACTTTGCGGCTAACGCTACTTGGTCATATACCAGACTAACGGGTATCTCTTGCCCAGTTGACCCCACCGGTCCAACTTCGGCCATATGGTTCGGGTCAGCCTTGGCATATCGCGTCTTCACCATGGCCCGAGCTTCCCTCGCACCTTGTCGGCAAGCTGATATCTTCCATAAACGGAAGCGCCGCCGTGCTCCTTTGAGCATCTCTACAAGCTCGCTCATGCCTCCTGGCAAGGAATAAGTCGGCCACAAGGCCTGGGCAATATCCTGCATCACCTGCTGAGCTCGCTGATGCAGTTGTGATAGATCTTGCAGAAAATCACCTGCGGATCCGGGCATCTCCTCTCCAGGACGGCCCGTCAACATACCTGCAGACACAACTCTGTTAATTCGCTTCCTTGCCGAACTATTTTGCAGCTTGTTTGAAGCACTTACTATAAATGCCGTGTCGAAGCCTCATGTTCTCCTTCACGGAGTCAGCAAGCTGAGCCCGAACATCTGCCAGTTCGACGCTTAGTTGGATATTGGCATCTTGGAGCTTATTTTTCTCTTGAATAGCCTGTGTCAGCACGCGCTCGCCCGCCTTCAACTGACTTTGCAGATGTGGCTCATTATCTTCCACAGTCTTTGGATTTTCCCCGGGATTGTCTGCAAAATCTTTTGGTAGATTTATAAACCATGCCAAATAAATAAACTAGTACCCATTCTTGCATATTCTGTTATGAAGGAAAGTATTACCAGAAGATGCCTTTTTGGATTCCTCTTGTTCGGCAACAGTGGCCTTCAGCTGGGTCTTACATTCCTCTAGCTCTTGAGATAAATGGGTATTCTTCTCTACAAGAACCTATGCATACAATGATCCTTAAATCAGATCCGTGTGTGCTTTACAAATCTCTATGTCATCTCCTAGATGCAGCTACCACGCGCTATTTGGAACTATTCCAAATAACTGCTCTACTATACGAATTTGGACTACTACTCAGAGTCATCCAGATTAGTGTCAAAGTTTGCATTGGCGTAACCCTTTACAACGAACTCTTTCATCACCTCCATAATCGAGAAAAATTCCTTAGTCCACTAGTTACTAAGGATAACCTTGACCGTTATCCTGTGATCCATTCCTGGATCGCACTTGTACCCCTTGACTGACTCATGGCAAGGCACAGTTCAGGTGCGGTACGCAGCATAGCATACTGTAGAGCCTACGTATAAAGCTTAGGGAACGACCTTCGTCCTTTCTCTCTATTCTGCCGTGGTCAGTGTCGGTGTCAAAACCGGCGGATCTCGGGTAGGGGGTCCCAAGCAGTGCGTCTTAGGATCAATGGTAATAGGAGGTAAGGGACACGATGTTTTTACCCAGGTTCGGGCCCTCTCGATGGAGGTAAAACCCTACTCCTGCTTGATTAATATGATGATATGGGTAGTACAAGAGTAGATCTACCACGAGATCGGAGTGGCTAAACCCTAGAAGCTAGCCTATGGTCTGATTGTTGTTGTATATGTCTATCGACTAGCCTGGCCCTGGTTTATATAATGCACCAGAGGCCTAGGATAACAAGAGTCCTAGCCGAATACGCCAGTGGGGGAGGAGTCCTTGTCTTGATCGCCAAGTCTTGTGGATTCTTCCTTGTATGCGGCAGCTGTCCGGACTGGCCCATGAGTATACGGCCATGGGGGTCCTCGGCCCAATCCGACTGATTGGGAGACGACGCGTTGAGTACCCCCTAGTCCAGGACACCACCCCGAGCTTTATGCCGGACTGCTTCTGAGGTGGTGCACCACCCCGAATGTGGGCCGATTTTTGTCAATATTTTTGATTGGTGCAATTTATTCTCTACCGAGATACATAGCCAGTAGCCCACGAGGTGTGTATCAGTCTAAAACCCTAGATGCACCTGAAGGATGACATAAGACCGCTGATCCCAGTAATCGCTGAAACTCAGGTTGATTTGTGAAATCGGCCTGAGGATCAAGTCCTAGCTCGGCAGAATACTTCGGGACACAAAAAGCGGCGTGCTCAGTCCTCGAGACTCAGGTTGGGTGCGGCCGACCAACCTGAGGATCAAAATCTCCTCGGAAACTGTATTGCACTTAAAATATTCTGCATTGGACAGGCAATGCAGTAGCCCCCAAGACACTAGTCGGGTGGCAACACCAGATCAGGGGATCGATGTGCCCCTTTAATATTTGTAAATAATAAGCCCGAAGCCAGTAGCCCCCGAGCCTTAATGCGGGCATGGGTGGCCGAATTAAGGATCGATATCCATAGTGAAATCACAAATTATGTGTAATGACTCAATGTATCCAAGTACTTTATGTCATTAATGCTCGGATCCGCATTGTACAAAACTTTGTTGACCGACCATCGGCTTCAACCTCCTGGGCCAGTAGCCGAGGAGTGTTTGTCCTACTTTGTAAAGCCTCTATGAGAGCAAAGATTTACGACAAACAAGGCAATCTGGCCATACGGTTTTATAAACAAAGGTACGCATAGAGATATGTTATATTACTGTTTAACAGAAGAAATGTCTTCCAAAGAAAATAGTCCCGCTATCGGTTCCTTTCTTTGGGTTGTCATGCTAAGCATGATCATGAAACCTCAGCTCCAATGTAAGAGCAAAATATCGAGGATTTAGTTTGGGAGGCCAGTTAATAGCCCCCGGTAGTGTTCGGCGACAGTCGAGGTCAAGCCGTAAACACTTCGGCCATTGTTATGAATGGCCCATTGTTTAACGCCGTCATCGGATCGCCGACCAGTTTACGCTTATTGTGACACTCAGTTTTCGGCTTTCTCCACTGAGGTGCTTAACCATGTGAGCTGGAAGCACAATCGCAGTGGTTCTCCCTTTGCACACCTAGCCGAACAAAGCGGAACATAGGAGGCAAGCACAGGAGCCGGGCAACCCAACTATTGACCGAAGACACAATTCGAAACCGATGCATATATAGCAATATCCGAAAATGTTTTTGCCGAATCTCTAAAGGTGTCCGGCATTGCACTGCGAGACTTGTGCTGAAAACACACAAATAGTTTAAAAGTGCCATGGGCTCGAAAAGCCAAAAAACTTATTCAAAAGGTTAATGTCCGAAGTAGATCAAGTGTTCGGTGCCAATCCGAAAATTGGACTTTAGAAAAAAAGGTGCTTCTGCCGTGCTTTAACTTTGCAACGACTAAGTAGAAAAACACTTATCATAAAACGGCTCATATAAATTTAAGAGCCCCCAAGTGACTTGGGTAAAAGAATGATTGCATGTACCGAAGTACTTATATCATATCTATGTTCAACCGAACTTTAAACGCGTCTTAACCGACCGTCGGCTTCTCCCTCTTCGGTCAAGGACCGAAAAGTGTTATGTACTCCATCTGTCGAGAATATTGAGGGTGTTTCCAATAACCAGGCAATCAGGCCATAAGGCTGTAACAGACAAAGCGCGCTCAGGGAACTTATGCTATATTACTGCAAAGAGTAAGAAGCATCTTCGAAGAAAATAGTACCCCCACCGATACCTTTCTTCAGTGCTCATTGTTATTATGAGACTTGTGCAATAGACTTTTTGTACTCATGAGTTCCGTTGTGTGCCGACCATGATTGAAAACAATAAGAGCGCTAGCTTTCGGCTTCACCCAGTCTGAGGTCCGGCTCGGTTGACCCGATCGTGACAATCGCAGAGGTGCTCCCTTTACTCCCTAGCTGAACAATCGGTAACGTAGGGGTAAGCACAGGATCCAGGCAACCCATCTTGCAAATCGCTTAAGTCAATATGGTGCATATTGTGGCGTAATACACGAACAAGGAACGAAGCCGTACAAGTAAAATCATATGCAAGAGGAAAAAGCTTCATGAAGGAAGCCCCCAAGTAAATGGGGTATTTGAATTTGCGTGTCACAAACAAAGTTTGGACAAGGAAATTTTTACAAGCAACTTTTTTCCAAAAAAGTATAATGCTTGGCCGAGCCGAACACAAGTTAAAAATTTAAAACTTTGAGCATGAAGACAACTTAGCTGGTTAGTGTGTTCGGTATTGATGACACGGTCCGAGCTTGATGTGGGACAAGGTTCCATCCCCGAGCCGGTCCCGAGGTGGCGGAGCAAAGAGCTCGGCACTCCGAAGTGGCGACACAGCACGGTTAATGCAGGACGGCAGGGTGATGCCGAAGTCCCCAGCATGGGGTAATGAAGTGTTGACGAAGCCCCCGTCTAGCCGAGGTGACGCCAAAGGATATAGTCCGGCCAGATCATTTTCCTATGCACAAAAAATAGTGCAAGCCGGAGATAATAATAATAATAATAAAAATAATAAAAAAATTCATTGCATAACAAATAATTTATGCAAAGTGTGTAATAAAAGAAATATGGCCTGGCGCCGAAGTCAATGTCGATGCAGGGCGGCGGCATGATGCGGTAAAGGCATGGCAAGGCCTAAATTCACAGGTCGGTTCGAGTTCCAGATGCGGCGTTTGCCGGACTATGTACGGAAACTGACCGAACCACCATGCGGCCGTCGTTAATGCAGCCACCATTTGATAGACCTGGCTTATTTGTTGTAGCAATCCGAAGAAAGGTGATTCCCAAAATTGGGACTCGATCTGCGCACCTATCGCCTGATGGGCGATAAAGCAACGGCATGGCGATGCTGGCAAAGGTTGGCTCGCTGAGGCAAAGCCCTCGGTCCAGCTATCGTGACGGAGCTGGTCGGCCAGCGACGCCGAAGTCTCCGGAGTAGGTTGATGACGAGATGATGAAGCCCCCGGTCCAGCGATGCAGGTCATGACGTGGTCGATGCCGGCTTGATGAAGTCACCGTGTGGCGATGGAGGTGTGCCCGCTCCGTGTAATCCATGGGGCGACGATGTTGGTGACGATTTATCCTTCGCGATGCCGAACTGTTGTTCGGCTGGCCGAGATGAAGATCCGAAGAAATTGAGCTCGGCTCAACAAAGCGACGATGTGTCTAACGCAGGTCGGCCGCCGTGGAGTGATGTTGTCGGGCTGGTTTGACACCGGCGCGACGGTGAAATTTGTATTGCAAGAATACTTTTAATACTACTGGGATGTGTTTGAGAATAAAACACAACACCCCATATGAAAACTTCCTTCAAAAAGGATGTCCGAGATCCCGTTCATAAAGAAGATGAATTTGGGTCGGATTCGTTCTCGCGCAGAAAACAGATCCAAAAAGTGATACACTAATCGGAAGTTTTCCGGAGTTTGGACGGTCGGATTGAGCTGAATTTTTGGCAGGTGGTAGATATGGGAATTCCGCAGCAAATCAACGGTTGGATCCTCCAAAGGACATCCGAGCTAGCTGCTGGATACCATGCCCTAAACTCGTCCGGAATATCGTCCAGATTCAACAGGGCTTCGGTATATCGGAGATTGCTGGAGATTCCTCAATCGGAACTCGATGAAATTTTTGCAGGGTTGTTGTAGACTTAATTCCGCATAATTCCACCGAAGTAATCGTTTAAGAGACACTCGAGGAGGCGGTGGCGGCGGATACAAGTTTGATGTCTAGAAAAACAGCACGGTCACCTGAGGGCAATATTGACGTTGAGCCCCCGAGCTCCATGGATGACTCCTCCATGATCTTGATAGAGATCGGAGTTGGTGTTGATGAAGGCCCTCATACGAACATGATGATCGGAGGTAGGGCGCAGTCCTCGGTCAAGCCAAGGTGACCAGTCGAGCTGGTGACGAAGAAGCCGACGTCGCAGTTGACCTGCAGTCGAGCCATTGATCCTTTCGCCGATCACACAGCGGAACTCTCAATGAAAGCACCAATGTCGGTGTCAAAACCGGCGGATCTCGGGTAGGGGGTCCCAAGTAGTGCGTCTTAGGATCAATGGTAACAGGAGGTAAGGGACACGATGTTTTTACCCAGGTTCGGGCCCTCTCGATGGAGGTAAAACCCTACTCCTGCTTGATTAATATTGATGATATGGGTAGTACAAGAGTAGATCTACCACGAGATCGGAGTGGCTAAACCCTAGTAGCTAGCCTATGGTATGATTGTTGTTGTATATGTCTATCGACTAGCCTGGCCCTGGTTTATATAATGCACCAGAGGCCTAGGATAACAAGAGTCCTAGCCGAATACGCCGGTGGGGGAGGAGTCCTTGTCTTGATCGCCAAGTCTTGTGGATTCTTCCTTGTATGCGACAGCTGTCCGGACTGGCCCATGAGTATACGGCCATTGGGGTCCTCGGCCCAATCCGACTGATTGGGAGACAACGCGTTGAGTACCCCCTAGTCCAGGACACCGTCATTCAGGTCGAGTCTTACTCAATACTCACACCTTATAACACAGCCAAGAACTCCTTCTTTGCCGATCTATTT
The DNA here is from genome assembly GCF_002162155.2 of Triticum dicoccoides. Taxonomy (NCBI): domain Eukaryota; kingdom Viridiplantae; phylum Streptophyta; class Magnoliopsida; order Poales; family Poaceae; genus Triticum; species Triticum dicoccoides. The sequence goes on from NC_041383.1 coordinate 69,078,308, forward strand.
TGAACTCCTTCAAAATCTTGTCACAGTATGTGTTTGTTTGAAAGTACTATTAAGCGTTTTTTCTATCCTTATAGATCTTGATTCTCAATGTTCAAGTAGCTTAATCCAGGTTTTCCATTGAAAAACACTTTTCAAATAACCCTATATGCTTTCCAGAAACTCTACATCATTTCTGATCAACAATATGTCAACAACATATACTCATCAGAAATTCTATAATGCTCCCACTCACTTCTTTGGAGATACAAGTTTCTCATAAACTTTATATAAACCCAAAATCTTTGATCATCTCATCAAAACGTATATTCCAACTCCGAGATGCTTACTCCAGTCCTTAGAAGGATTGCTGGAGCTTTGCATACTTGTTAGCATCTTTCAGGATTGTCAAAACCTTCTGGTTGTATCACATACAACATTTCCTCGAGAAAATCGTCGATGAAACAATGTTTTGACATCCTATCTGCAAGATTTCATAAATAATGCAGTAATTGCTAATATAATCCCAACAGACTCTTAGCATCGCTATGAGTGAGAAAGTCTCATCGTAGTGAACTCCTTGAACTTGTCAGAAAATATCTTAACGACAAGTCGAGCTTTCTTAATGGTGATACTTAACATCATTGTCCGTCTTCCTTTTAAAATCCATCTGTACCCAACAGCCTTACGACCATCAAGTAGTTCTTCCAAAGTCTCTACTTTATTTTCATACAAGGATCCTCTTAGATTTTATGGCCTCGAGCCATTTTTCGGAATAAGGGCCCACCATTGCTTCTCCATAGCTCGTAGGTTCATTGTTGTCTAGCAACATGACCTCCAAGACAGGATTACCGTACCACTCTGAAGTAGTACGCGTCCTTGTCGACCTACGAGGTTTGGTAGCGACTTGATCCGAAGTTTCATGATCTCTATCATCAGCTTCCACTTCAACTGGTGTAGGCGCCACAGGAACAACTTCCTGTGCCCTACTACACACTGGTTGAAGTGATGGTTCAATAACCTTATCAAGTCTCCACCATCCTCCCACTCAATTCTTTTGAGAGAAACTATTCCTCAAGAAAGGACCCGTTTCTAGAAACAATCACTTTTGCTTCCAGATCTGAATTAGGATGTATACCCAACAATTTTGGGTGTCCTATGAAGATGCATTTATCCGCTTTGGGTTCGAGCTTATCTGGCTGAAGCCTTTTCACGTAAGTGTTGCAGCCCCAAACTTTTAAGAAACGACAGCTTAGGTTTCTCTAAACCATAGTTCATACGGTGTCATCTCAACGAAATTACGTGGTGCCCTATTAAAGTGAATGCGGTTGTCTCTAATGCCTAACCCATGAACGATAGTGGTAATTCAATAAGAGACATCATGGTATGCCCCATATCCAATAGGGTGCATCTATGATGTTCGGACACACCATCACACTATGGTGTTCCAGGCGGTGTTAGTTGTGAAACAATTTTCACAATGTCTCAATTGTGTACCAAACTCGCAACTCAGATATTCATCTCTATGATCATATCATAGACATTTTATCCTCTTGTCACAAAGATCTTCAACTTCACTCTGAAATTACTTGAACCTTTCAATAATTCAGACTTGTGTTTCATCAAGTAAATATACTCAGCATCTACTCAAATCATGTGTGAAGTAAGAACATAACGATATCCACTGCGTGCCCCAGCACTCATTGGACTGCACACATCAAAATGTATTACTTCCAACAAGTTGCTTTCTTGTTCCATCTTACTGAAAACAAGGCTTTTCAGTCATCTTGCCCATGTGGTATGATTTGCATGTCTCAAGTGATTCAAAATCAAGTGAGTCCAAACAATCCATCTGCATGGAGTTTCTTCATGCCTACATACCAATAGACATGGTTCGCATGTCTCAAACTTTTCAAAAAACGAGTGAGTCCAAAGATCCATCAACATGGAGCTTCTTCATGCGTTTTATACCAATATGACTCAAATGTCAGTGCCACAAGTATGTGGTATTATCATTACTATCTTATATCTTTTGGTATGAACATGTGTATCACTACGATCGAGAATCAATAAACCATTCATTTTAGGTGCAAGACCATTGAAGGTATTATTCAAATAAACAGAGTAACCGTTATTCTCCTTAAATGAATAACCATTTTGCGATAGACATAATCCAATCATGTCTATGCTCAACGCAAACACCAAATAACAATTATTTAGGTTTTAACACCGATCCCGATGGTAGAGGGAGCGTGCGATGTTTGATCACATCAACCTTGGAAATACTTCCAACACATATTGTCACCTCGCCTTTAGCTTGTCTCCGTTTATTCCGTAGCCTTTTATTTCGAGTTACTAACACTTAGCAACTGAACCGGTATCTATTACCATGGTGCTACTAGGAGTACTAGTAAAGTACACATTTATATAATGTATATCCAATATATTTCTGTCGACCTTGTCTGCCTTCTTATCTACCAAGTATCTAAGGTAATTCTACTCCAGTGATCGTTCCCCTTATTACATAAGCACTTAGTCTCGGGTTTTGGTTCGACCTTGGGTTTCTTCACTATAGCGGCAACTGATTTGCCATTTCATGAAGTATCCCTTCTTGCCCTTCTTGAAACTAGTGGTTTCACCAACCATCAACAATTGATGCTCCTTCTTGATTTCTACTTTCGCGGTGTCAAAACATCGTGAATTGCTCAAGGATCATCATGTCTATCCCTGATATGTTATAGTTCATCACGAAGCTCTCATAGCTTGGTGGCAGTGACTATGGAGAACCATCACTATCTCATCTGGAAGATTAACTCCCACTCATTTCAAGTGATTGTAGTACTCAGACAATCTGAGCACATGCTCAACAATTGAGCTTTTCTCCCTTAGTTTGCAGGCTAAGAAACTCATCGGAGGTCTCATACCTCTTAACGTGGGCACGGGCCTGAAATCCCAATTTCAGCCCTTGAAACATCTCATATGTTCCGCGACGTTTCAAAAACCATCTTCGGCGCCTCAATTCTAAACCGTTTACCATTACTAAACTATCACGTAGTCATCAAAACGTGTATGTCAGATGTTCGTAACATCCACAGACAACGTTCGAGGTTCAGCACACCGAGCGGTGCATTAAGGACATAAGCCTTCTACGCAGCAATGAGGACAATCCTCAGTTTACGGACCCAGTCCTCATAATTGCTACTATCAACTTTAAACTAAATTTTCTGTAGGAACATATCTAAAAAAGTAGAACTAAAACGCGAGCTACGACATAATTTGCAAAGACCTTTTGACTATGTTCAGGATAATTAAGTTCATCTAATCAAATTATTTGATGAACTCCCACTCAGATAGACATCCCTCTAGTCATCTAAGTGATACATGATCCGAGTCAACTAGGCCGTGTCCGATCATCACGTGAGACGGACAAGTCATCATCGGTGAACATCTCCATGTTGATCGTATCTACTATACGACTCATGTTCGACCTTTTGGTCTCTTGTGTTCCGAGGCCATGTCTGTACATGCTAGGCTCGTCAAGTCAACCTAAGTGTTTCGCGTGTGTAAATCTGGCTTACACCCATTGTATGTGAATGTTAGAATCTATCACACCCGATCATCACATGGTGCTTCGAAGCAACGATCTTTCTCAACGGTGCACAGTTAGGGGGAACACTTTCTTAAAATTATTATGAGGGATCATCTTATTTACTACCGTCATTCTAAGCAAATAAGATGCATAAACATGATAAACATCACATGCAATCAAATAGTGACATGATATGGCCAATATCATTTTGTTCCTTTTGATCTCCATCTTTGGGGCTCCATGATCATCATCATCACCGGCATGACACCATGATCTCCATCATCATGATCTCCATCATCGTGTCTCCATGAAGTTGTCTCGCCAACTATTACTTCTACTACTATGGCTAACGGTTTAGCAATGAAGTAAAGTAATTACATGGCGTTATTCAGTGACACGCAGGTCATACAATAAATAAAGACAACTCCTATGGCTCCTGCCGTTGTCTTACTCATCGACATGCAAGTCGTGATTCCTATTACAAGAATATGATCAATCTCATACATCACATATATTTCATTCATCACATCCTTCTTGGCCATATCACATCACACGACATATGCTGCAAAAACAAGTTAGACGTCCTCTAATTGTTGTTGCAAGTTTTTACGTGGCTGCTATAGGTTTCTAGCAAGAACGTTTCTTACCTACGCCAAAACCACAACGTGATATGCCAATTGATATTTACCCTTCATAAGGACCCTTTTCATCGAATCGGATCCGACTAAAGTGGGAGAGACTGGCACCCGCTAGCCACCTTATGCAACAAGTGCATGTCAGTCGGTGGAACCTGTCTCACGTAAGTGTACATGTAAGGTCGGTCTAGGCCGCTTCATCCCACAATACCGTCGAAACAAGATAGGACTAGTAACGGTAAGCATATTGAACAAAATCAATGCCCACAACAACTTGTGTTCTACTCGTGCATAGAATCTACGGAATAGACCTAGCTCTGATACCACTGTTGGGTAACATAGCACAAATTCAAAATTTTCTACGCATCACCAAGATCAATCTATGGAGATTCTAGCAACAAGAGAGGGAGAAAATGAGCATCTTCATACCCTTGAAGATCGCTAAGCGGAAGCATTACAAGAACGCGGATGATGGAGTCGTACTCGCGGAGATTCAAATCGCGGAAGACCCGATCTAGCGTCGAACGGACGGTGCCTTCGCGTTCAACACATGTATAGCCCGGGGACGTCTCCTCCTTCTTGATCCAGCAAGGGGAGAGGAGAAGTTGAGGGAGAACTCCGACAGCACGACGACGTGGTGGTGATGGAGCTCGTGGTTCTCCAGCAGGGCTTCGCCAAGCACTACTACTACCACGGAGGAGGTGTTGGAGGAGGGAGAGGGCTGCGCCAGGGAAGAGGTGAGGCTGCCCTCCCACTCCTCCAGTATATATAGGGGCAAGGGGAGAGGGGGAGGCGCCCTAGGGTTTCCCCTAGGGGCAGCGGCCAAGCAGATTGGATCTCCCTAGGGAAAATCCTAGGGAGACTTGCCCCCCAAGCCAAGTAGGTGGAGGATTGCCTCCCAAGCCTGGTGGAGGCGCCCCACCTACCCAAATAACGTGGGAAAGGGTGTGGGGGGGCGCACCACCCCTTACTGGGCTGGTTTGCCCCTTCCCCTTTGGCCCATGAGGCCCTCCAACACTTGCCGGGGCTCCCGAAACACCTTTCGACCATGCTGGGCATAGCCTGGTACCCTCGGAACACTTCCGGACTCCAATACCCTTCGTCCAATAGATCAATCTTCACCGACGGACCATTACGGAACTCCTCGTGATGTCCGGGATCACATCTGGGACTCCAAACTACCTTCGGTAACCACATACTATTTCCCATAACAACTCTAGCGTCACCGAACCTTAAGTGTGTAGACCCTATGGGTTCGGGAACCATGCAGACATGACCAAGACGTTCTACGGCCAATAACCAATAGCGGGATCTGGATACCCATGTTGGCTCCCACATGTTCCACGATGATCTCATCGGATGAACCACGATGTCGAGGATTCAATCAATCCCGTATACAATTCCCTTTGTCAATCGGTACGTTACTTGCCCAAGATTCGATCATCGGTATCCCAATACCTCGTTCAATCTCGTTACCGGCAAGTCACTTTACTCGTTCCATAATGCATGATCCCATGACTAACTACTTAGTCACATTGAGCTCATTATGATGATGCATTACCGAGTGGGCCCAGAGATACCTCTCTGTCATACGGAGTGACAAATCCCAGTCTCGATTCGTGCCAACCCAACAAACACTTTCGGAGATACCTGTAGTGCACCTTTATAGCCACCCAGTTACGTTGTGACGTTTGGTACACCCAAAGCATTCATACAGTATCCGGGAGTTGCACAATCTCATGGTCTAAGGAAATGATACTTGACATTAGAAAAGCTCTTAGCAAACGAACTATACGATCTTGTGCTATGCTTAGGATTGGGTCTTGTCCATCACATCATTCTCCTAATGATGTGATCCCGTTATCAATGACATCCTATGTCCATGGTCAGGAAACCATAACCATCTATTGATCAACGAGCTAGTCAACTAGAGGCTCACTAGGGACATGTTGTGGTCTATGTATTCACACATGTATTACGGTTTCCAGTTAATACAATTATAGCATGAACAATAGACAATTATCATGAACAAGGAAATATAATAATAACTATTTTATTATTGCCTCTAGGGCATATTTCCAACAAAACAGACGGTCAAGTCGAACGTGCAAATGGTCTCATCATGAGCGGCATCAAACACAGACTAGTGCGATCTTTGAAGGAATCAGACATGCATTGGGTCGAGGAGCTCGACTCCGTACTCTGGGGGCCGCGGACCACGCCGAATCATACCACCGGATACACACCATATTTTATGGTGTACGGCACAGAAGCAGTGCTACCCTGCAACATAATCCATGACTCACCTCGCGTGCGCATGTACGAAGAGAAGGAAGCCGAGGTAGATTGGCAGGACAATTTAGATGCTCTGGAGGAGGAGCGTGACGTCGCAAAAGCCCGTTCCGCATTCTATCAGCAACAGGCTCAAAGGTATCAAAGCAGAGAAGTGCGGGCCAAAACTTATAACGTTGCCAAACTAGTTCTACGCCTCCCGGAGAAGAAGAAGGACAAGCTCAAATCAAAGTGGGAGGGTCCCTTCATCATTGATAAAGTTCTCACCGGAGGGGCGTACCGTCTGCGCAATGCATCTGATAACAGACTCGAGCCGAATCCATGGAACGCGGCCAGGCTCCAAAGATTCTATGCCTAGTGCCAAACTCAGTGTTCGTCTCCTTACCCCCGCTTCGTTAATTATGTTCTCTTTCTTCCTTTCTCGCCCTCTTTTCCTTTACACATACAGCCTTACCAACTGTACGGACGCTTCGATCACTCCGGCCGCACTACGTGTGCTCATTATACCTGGGGGCTTCCTATACAGAAGCTAAATATAACTACTTTAATGGCTTCCTGCCAGCCAGATATGCGTTTTCTTTCCATATGTGCCTTTTCTTCACCATTATATGCATCGATATGACTTAAGTTTTGGCCATGCTGGGTTGCTTGGCTCTTGTGTTTATGCCCTACGTTCCCGTTAATTCGGCTAGGGCATAAGGGGAGCACCTCTGCGATTGTTACTGCCGGTTTAGCCGGATGTGTACCTCAAGTTGGGTGAAGCCGAAAGCTAGCGTTCTTAAGGGAATATTCGGTTGGTGAACAAAAGATGTTTTCGTTTATTACAACGTTCATCCCCAGATGTTTTGTTTCCTGCGCTTTTGTTCGCAGTTCGGGCATGCACATCGATGCATGCACCCCCAAGGAAAGGAACCCCTAACGGAACTATTCTCTCTGGAAGATGTTTCTTACTATCCATGTAATATAACATAACTAGTTGGGAACTTGTCTGTTCAAGCACTTATGACCCCTATGCCTAGTTTTCATGCATGCCCCGGCTTTACATAACTATGCGGGTATTCGAATACACTTTGGACTGTCGAGTTCGGGGGCTGAAGCGAAAAGGTCCGCCATGACAAATGAATTTCAATCTGGCTAGGGACCACATAGGTCCATTTAATTACATAGTCACTTGGACTGACTATATTCTTCTTCTATACCACCCAACAGGCTGTCTAGCCTACAATCCTGTTGGGAATACTTTGCAGCTAACGCTACTTGGTCATATACCAGACTAACGGGTATCTCTTGCCCATCTGACCCCACCGGTCCAACTTCGGCCATATGGTTCGGGTCAGCCTTGGCATATCGCGTCTTCACCATGGCCCGAGCTTCCCTCTCACCTTGTCGGCAAGCTGATATCTTCCATAAACGGAAGCGCCGCCGTGCTCCTTTGAGCATGTCTACAAGCTCACTCATGCCTCCTGGCAAGGAAGAACTCGGCCACAAGGCCTGGGCAATATCCTGCATCACCTGCCGAGCTCGCTCGTGCAGTTGTGATAGATCTTGCAGCAAATCACCTGCGGATCCGGGCATCTCCTCTCCAGGACGGCCCGTCAACATACCTGCAGACACAACTCTGTTAATTCGCTTCCTCGCCGAACTATTTCGCAGCTCATTTGAAGCACTTACTATAAATGCCGCGTCGAAGCCTCATGTTCTCCTTCACGGAGTCAGCAAGCTGAGCCCGAACATCTGCCAGTTCGACGCTTAGTTGGATATTGGCATCTTGGAGCTTATTTTTCTCTTGAGTAGCCTATGTCAGCACGCGCTCGCCCGCCTTCTGCTGACTTTGCAGATGTGGCTCATTATCTTCCACAGTCTTTGGATTTTCCCCGGGATTGTCTGCAGAATCTTTTGTTAGATTTATAAACCATGCCAAATAAATAAACTAGTACCCATTCTTGCATAATTCATTATGAAGGCAAGTATTACCAGAAGAGGCCTATTTGGATTCCTCTTGTTCGGCAACAGTGGCCTTCAGCTGGGTCTTACATTCCTCTAGCTCTTGAGATAAATGGGTATTCTTCTCTACAAGAACCTATGCATACAATGATCCTTAAATCAGTTGTGCCAACTGTTTCAAGTATCAGGGGCTACTACTACACATACTTATCAAATTTTCTTACCCGTATATCCTTCACATACTGGTCCGTTGCTTTGGCAAGTCCATCTTGAGCAGCGCGGATATATGCGTCTCCGGAGTTGAAGGCATTAAACACCTCTTCGGAAAAAATACCACCACGGAGTATAGCTCGTCGGCGCAGGTGATTCATGGCGCTCTCCACTTCAGAATTTGTGGCGGAAAGCCTATCCGCATTCTCTGCATGAGGACAGTTCGGCGTTGTCTCCACATCAACCTCCATCCGTGAGTCCGGTTCAGGAATCCGGCTGCGTGGGGCATGGCCGACAGGGTCCCCGAATATAGTTCGGCGACTACTCTTTCTGCCATGACATAGTTAAGATTGTCATATCTCAGTAGAGATAATCACGGAGCAAGTTTAATTCGTACCTTTGCGCCGGCATCTCAACCCTAACTGCCTTCCTTTTGAGCCTGCCTTGTTCGGGCGCCCCTTGCTGCCGAGCCCCCACGGGTTCCGTGCGGCGTCCTGATGGCCGTTTCTACAAAAATGCAACATATATGCATAAGGCATGGCATAACGAAGAAATCCTTTTCGGAAGTTAGGACCCCGGATTTACTTACATGTCACACAGGAAGCAGTCCAGGATAATCTGCGATGAGAGCCACTAAAGAGCCGTCGCAGCGTGCCTGATAGAATGTCCCGTTGACAAACTCCACAGATATGTCCGGATCTTCTTCAAGTACGGGGTCAAGGGCCCGACCAGGATCCTCTAGCTGCGGAGATGGGCTGTTGAACCCTTCCATGGCCTTTTTTAGTTCCTGCTTTGAAATAGCAAGGTAAATGATTGTGATGAAGGAGGCAAGAATGGACATAGTCGAGTAAAGGATGACAGCTTACCCAGCTTGGGGGGTTGTACATGGAGAACCCATCCCGCGGTTTAATGCAGAGAAACTCCTCTTCCTCTCCTTTATGCAAGTCGGACAATATTCTCGCCAGAGCGGTGGCAGAGTCCAGACCTTTACGACCGCAGCGGGAGGCGTCGTCTTCCCCATTGAAGTGCCACATGGGTTTCCCCCTATATTGAAGTGCCTGGACTCCCCGTATTATGCATATTGACATAACTTCGGTTATCGTCAGTCCTGATTTGGCCAGGATTTTTATCCTGCCCATCAGATAGAAGACTTCTCTGTTGTCTTCCTCCTGGGGGCTCCGGGGGTGCCAACGTTGGCGTTTCTTCAGTGGAGCATTGGCAAACTCAGGAAGGCCTGTATGGACTGGATCCGGAAGGGGAACGTCGTCAACATAAAACCACTCCGAAGGCCAGTCTCCTGACGCCTTCTTTGGAGTACCGGACAGGTATCCGGTCTCGGCGATGCGCCATATTTTGGCTCCGCCCACTTGATATATGGATCCCTCCTGGTTGCGGGGGACGAGGCAGAATAACCTCTTCCATAACTCGAAATGAGCTTCACAGCCCAGAAATAGCTCGCAGAGGGCAACGTAACCCGCGATGTGAAGTATGGAGGTGGGGGTAAAGTTGTGCAGCTGGAGGCCGTAGAACTCCAGGAGCCCGCGGAGGAATGGGTGGATTGGAAACCCAACTCCTCTTAGCAGATATGGGACAAGGCATACCCACTCCCCCTGAGATGGGTTAGGAAATCTCTCTGCTTGCTCCCCGCCATTATAGGTTGCTAGTTCGGATCGGACGGTGTCATGGTCCTAAGACTGACAGTAGAAAGGGGGGTAGGTATGGAGAGGCAAGATCTTAGCTATTGTGATGGTGTACACACGAGGTTTACGAGTTCAGGCCCTTCACGGTGGAAGTAACAGCCCTACGTCTCGGTGCCCGGAGGCGGTTGATTGGATTATGTGTGTGATATTATAAGGGGGTGCCAACCCTTGTCCCAGAGGAGGGGGGTGGCTTATATAGAGTGCGCCAGGACCCCTGCCTGCCTCCATTACAAGGGGCTTAATGTACATAAAGTAAGGGGCGTTACTGGTAACGCCAGCCTTAAGTACTCTTAATGCTTATAAAGACTAAGGGGAGAACATCCGGTCGTTGCGTTCTCCTCCGACTCCTGGTCTATGATAAGTCGAGTGATGGTAGGGAGGAGACCACCAAGTGATGTACCCGTCGAGTGGATTGCGCCCGACGCACTCGACCGGTGTTCTCCTGTTGACTCTTGGTCTTTTTATCTTCTAGGGTAGTGACCTCGGGTAGGACGTAAGGTCAGGCCTATGACCCTACCCGAGGTCTGTATCCTCATCAGTAGCCCCCAAATGGATTAAGGTGCGAGTGGAAAGTAGGTCGAAGTTGAACCTGTTCCGGGCTTCGTGCCTTCGTGAGTGTTCCCTGTAAGATTGAACGCCTGCATTGGTACTTTGATGTCAACTCAGTCGCCTTGATCCATTCAGAGAGCTCTCGACTGAACTGGTGACCTCATGCGTCGAGTGCTGTGTTGGAGCGCGAGATCTTGGGTGCGATTGTGTGCGGTGTATCCCGGATTTCGCGGGATACGAAATTTTGGGGAAGCGTGTGGGCAGGAGAGCGCCGAAACAGGCGGTCCGGATAAGTAGCGATGCCTCGATTATCGCGCCGCCTTTTTTTCCACGTACGCTACGCGCAACTGTTGCGGGATTTGATGGGATTGCCCGGTCCCACGCGTCAGTCACTCGGAAGTGACCCTTTATAAGGTGACAGGGCCGAGGTGCTTGCACTGTGCACACCTGCTTCTCCTTCTTTCTCCTCCGCTTCTCCACCGCGTCCAGCGCCTCCGCTCTCGACACTGCTGCACCCCCGCCATGGTGAAGGACAAGACGGCGGCGCTAGAGCGCGCGAAGAAGGCGACAGGGGCAGCGAAGGGCAAGAAGCAGAGCTGCGGATCGTCGTTGCATGCGGGGCTGCCGCCGGGATGGATCCAGGGCGATTGGATCCGGTCTTCGGTCCGGCAGGAGGATCTGGCCGAACTAGAGGAGTTCGGGCTGATTGCCAAGGGAGCGGCGAGGTTGCCAAAGGGGGAGACGGAACCACAACCTCGACCGGGTGAGTGCGTTCTGCTTGCCACTCACGTCGACCGGGGTTTCTCGCTCCCTCCGCACCCTTTCTTCCGGGATTTTTTGAACTTCTTTGGTGCCCAGCTCCACCACTTTTCTCCCAACACCATCACGTACCTAACTGCGTTTGTATCGATGTGCGAGAACTTCTTAGGGTGTCGACCGCACTGGGGTCTCTTCAAACACATCTTCACCATTCGTTCCCAGTCAGTAAAAAAGGCGAAGTTGAGTGACTCGAAAACCCACGTCATCCAGATGTGCGGGGGTTTAGGTATCCAAAAGAGGAATAGGAGTGCCTTCCCCACTGTGACTCTTCCTGAATCTGTTAGGGGTTGGCAGTCGTCCTGGTTCTACTGCCAGGACGTCGTGGCTCCAGGTCAGTTGGCCGGTCTTCCTCCCTTCTCGTTCGACCGTGTTCAGACTCCTGCTCCACTGAAAGTAACCGCTGCTGAGACCGTGGAGACGAGGATGTTGGTGGACCAAGTGGTCCAGCTCATCAATGACGGTGTTACCGGCCTGGACTTGCTGGAAGTGATGGCCTAGTGGCTAAGCCACGCTCTCTGGAGCTGCGAGTCGCAAGTTCGAGTCTTACTCTTGCATTTTCATAGGTCGACTGAAGATTTTCTTGTTCTGACCAACCAATTCATGTGTCTTTCCAGCCCCACCTCTGCTGCCACTGACATGGACATTGACAAGGCGCCAGGAGACGAAGAGGCCACCTCACAAGTCGGTAAGTCTGATCGACCAAGCTTCGTTGAGTTGTGTAGACCGCCAATCGATAGAGTTTCTGACATTTCTCACTTTCTATAGTTCTGCAAGAAGTTGTTGTGCTCCCTGATGACGAAGAATAGGCACCTCTACAGGAGAGGAGGAAGAGGAGTGGAAGCTCTGGCAGGAGGAGGCTTGAAGTTCAGGTCCCTCAGTCGACACCGGCGCTCGAGGCGGTGGTCGAACGCTCCGGAGAGCCTGTTCGGACCAGCGTCACGTTCGCCAGCCCGCTGACGACTGATCGTCCGGCGGGCTCGACTGCTCTGACTCCTGCTGCTCCAATGCAACTTCACGCCTCTGACTCAGCGACTGCTCAAGCTGCTCTACAACCATCACTTTTTGCTGCGTATCAGACTCTGGATGACTGGCCGAGTGCAGCTAGGGAAGCTCTTCGCCAGGTGAACCTTGTCATGGAGCAGGTGAAGGTGGTGCACGAGGCTAGCCAGGTGGCCTACAATGCCAGTACTGCCTTTCAGGCCAATGTTCAGGTCAGCAAGACTCTGACTGACTTTTCGAATGTTGTCTTATATCTGATCACCCACTGGGTGTTTTTTTGCTTAGATCCTGGAAAATTTTCCATGCCACTCGACTTGAGTTGAATCTTAGTAGACTTTCTGAACTAGTGGGGGCACGCGGAGTGCACCCACTGGGTGTAGTCCCTGAGACCACGGTCAACTGCTGGCAGTCGACTGAGGCCCTAGAATGTATCTTTTTTTTTGAACTCACGCTGGGCAGACCCTACTGAGAATTGATCTTAACGAGTGGGGGCACGCTAAGTGCATCCACTAGGTGTAGTCCCCGAGACTACTTTTTGAATATTTTGATTCGGCAGTAGTCTTAGAGTAACTTTCCTCTGTCGGTATCCTTTATGTCCGTCGACTGACATATCACTCTTGCTGACTTCAGAGGTCTTGCGATCTTGGAGCTCGTCTTTCCGAGTTAAAGAAGAAGCATATCAGGGTTGAACTTGACCTTGAACTCGCCAAGAAGAATCTCCAGACTGCTCAACAAGAGACGGCCATCATGGGATGTAACCATTCGATCGCTTTGTCTGCTTAGTAGTTCGCACTTTCCACTTCTTTTCATTCAGTCTCTTTGAACCAAGTGACTTCACATAAGCAGATGTACGTAGTGAAAACCGCCAACTTCAGGCTCATCTGAAGAGTGTTGTTTCTTTAGAGAAAATGAAGGAGGCATTGGAGAAGAAGGACCTGGACCTTGCTGCTGCTCAAAAAGAAGCTCGTGAGAAGACGACGCTTGCGGACCAGAAGCTGGCTTCAGTCGGCAAGTTGGAGGATGAGAACACGAAGTTGAAGACGGCCGTCTCGGACGCCAATCGGGAAGTCGAGCAACTAAGGAAGGACAAGGAGAACCTGACCACTGAAGTCGACGGCCTCAGAGCCAAGATGGGAAAGCTAGAGTCCTATTTGGAACAACTTGCGGCGAAGCTTGTCTTGAAGCTTGAAGGTATGGCTGCTCAGTTAGATACTGCCGTCGATTGACATTGGTAATACTGTCGACTCATTGTTTTTTGTGATGGAACAGAGCTTTTCCAGGACTTTGAAGCTGAAACTAGACGGGTCGAGACAGGTCTCGACCCCATCAACTGTCCCGTGAAAGATGAAGTTGCGACGAACCTGCTTCGATTGGAATCACGCTTGGACAGTGCTGCCGACTATCTGGCTCGGTTGAAGGCTGCGATGACCCGAGTGGACGCCGAACTCTGGCCTCAGGTAGAACTCTCTCAAAGTCTCGAGTCGCTGATGACTCGGCTCAACCAAATCCCTGACTGAGTGCAAGAGTGGAAGAAGTCGTCTGCCCGCTGTGGCGCTGATGTTGCCCTGTCATTGGTTCGCGTGCACTGCAAGGAGGCTAAAGAAGAGAAGCTAGCGGCCCTCAAAGTAGCGAATACTAAGAAGCACTCTTTCCAGGACTTCATGGACACCTTCCTCGAGGCAGCTATCCGCATTGCCGACAGCATCGATCTTGACAGCTTCTGCGATCCATCTAGTCCTTCTCCCGCCGAGTGATGAAGAAAAAAACATTATGCCTCGCTTTTATTTGCCTCGAAATGCCGACTGATTTTGTAATCGCTAAAACTCCTTCGGGCCTGACCCCCGAACACTTTTAATCTGCGGTTGGGAACCTCAGGATTTATCTTTGAATATGTTGGTTTATCTTTGAGTGAAATCCGCTCTTCTCTTGGATCGGTCTCTCTTTGTTTGATGCGGGTGTGGAAGAAGGATCAGCAGTCGAACAGTTGGATGAGCCTTGGGCAGCTTTGATCAGGTCATCAGCAAGGTACTCAGCAATGGTCTTGACATTCCTGTCATCGGCGAGGGGCCGACCATTGGACAGGTGCACACAATCTCGTCCTTCTTCTTGACGGTGCAGCCTCTGGGGGGGGGGGGTGTGATTGTCGGATTTGGGGTTCCGGCAGACCCTATAGATTCGAACACTAGGGTGCGCGCGGAGATTTCGCCCTCTGCCTACCTGCACCTCACCGCCTCGCTATGATCTAAGTAATCAAAGGAACAACACAAGAGACACAGAGTTTATACTGGTTCAGGCCACCATTGTGGTGTAATACCCTACTCCAGTGTGTGGTGTGATGGATTGCCTCTTGGGCTGATGATGAACAATACAAGGAAGAACAGCCTCGCGAGGGTCTGTTCTTGGCTGGTGCGATGAACTGCTAAGGGGAGTTCAGTCGCTCTCTGGATCGATCCTTCTACTCTGGGAGTGGCTAGTCCTATTTATAGGCAAAGGCCCTGGGCCGCTTCCTGAAAATTGAGCGGGAAGGGCGCCAACAATTGGCCATTTTGAAGGGGAACATCTAGTACACTTATCCTGACTAAAGTTGGTCCTCGCCTGCCAAAGGCTCTGATGGTGACGCCGGCTTGGGCTCCACGATGACCTCCATCCTGCCATTCTGCTGGTCTTGGTCTTGTTGCACCGAAATGGATGCCTTTGCTTGATGCTCTCGCCTGCGCTTGCCCCCTTTGCACCAAAGAGGAAAGAAGGACACTGCGCGGGCTGACGCCCGCCTGGCGCCCTTGGTCGTCATGGCTTGCATCATGGGCACCTCATGAGGTACCCTGCCTTGATCTCTCCGCCTCCTCGTGACCCAGCCTGACGACGCCGTGCCTGAGGAGGTTCCTTGTCGTCCACCCCACGAGGCTTGGCCCCTCGCGAGGGTCTTGAGCTCATGCTGATTAAGATGGGCCGTACTGGGCCACCCCTTGAGCCACGCCGCAGGCTGCAGGCAGGCAAGTCTGGGGACCCCCGTTCCCAGAACACCGACAGTAGCCCCCGGGCCCAAGGTGCGCCCGGACTTGGCTGAGCAGAGAAGCGAAGGGGCAAGTGCGAAGCGTCGCGGGACCTAACAGCCTGCGGCCTTAGGCGCCGCGTGGCGGTTGATTGGATGTGGGCGGCTCTGCTCCCCCATGACGCCTCGGCAACTGCGCACGAGCTGACAAGTCCCTGCATGCAAAGCGGGTCATGATTACCTGTGATCGTGGAGGCCGAAGGTTGGCCTCCTCTGGCTATAAGTACGGGAAGGCGCCTGCCCTTCCGGTCCATCCTCTCTCGCTTCTCTTCCTTCTCCATGGCTCCGCCAAAGAGGTTCTCGGCCGCAGAGAAAGGGAAGGCCCGCCAGGTGGAGCTTGGCTCTCCTCCACCTAAGCGCGGTCGAGGCCATCCCCGAAAACACCCTGCGACTCCCATGGTGGCTCCCCGCGGCCGCGGAAGTGATCCGCTGCATGGTGAAGGGCGGCCGGACACCGCTGGGGGACGCGCTACGGCTGCACGGCCCCCTAGGCTACGCTCCCACTCGGCAGAGGTGCTGCCGGAGTTCGTTGTGTGGGCGGCGGAACCGGCCAGCACCCGGCTCCAACTTCCTCGCTTCCTCCTAGGTGAGCTTCCGGCTGGCGCCCCGGGCATCCTCTGGCTCCAGGCGGACGATTGCTGCGGCCAAGCCTCTTGGGCTTCGCTGGAGGTCTCTGCAGCCGGGGGCTTGGCCTTGACCCGCGGCTGGCAAAGGTTTGCTCGCGCGCGTGGTCTGATCCGGCGGTGCACCCTGCACTTCAAGTTCGACGGCGATGCCACTCTCTATGTGAGGGTTTTCGGGGAAGACGGTCGCCGCACTGGGTGTTACCCTGAGAACGACGACCACGACCGTGGGTCCAGCCCCGGCGATGATGAAGACGACATCGCGCGTGTGGTCGGTGGCGGTCGAGGTTCATCGAGCTTCGATAGCTCTTCTTTGGGCAGCGGCTCCTCCAGCGGTGGCCGCGATCAGCCTCCGCGCCGCCGCGCCCGCCTGGAGGGAGGCAGCGGGTCCGCCCGCTGTCGCGCCTCGGTGAAGCGCGAGACGGAGTCCTCCTGAGCTCCGGAGGCAGTTTCAGTCTCCCCTGCGAGCTGGTGTCGGGCGAGTCACGCCTGTTTTGTTCTTTTTCCCTTCCCTACGAAAAAAGATAGTAGTGTAGGGCCCCGTGAGGGTGTGCTCGGACTATTACTGTTTAGTTATTGTACTGCTTCTGCTATCCTGGTATTGTGCCTTTGTGCCGCACGCCTGCACGCAGAAATTACTTAGCTCGGGGGAGGGCTTGTCGCGACCCTTGCTTCCCGAGGACGAAGCTTCGTCAAACGTTCCATGTCCTGTGAGGCTTAGTCTGGAGAGGTAGTTCCCGGCCTCAGCCGTGGAGGCGATCGACCTAGGTCATGTGTTCGTGTCACGGTGCCCGTGGGGCACGGACTGGAGGGGTGCTCCTGTAGTGGACCCGGGTTGGGAAGCCTCGAACGACAAGGGCAGAAAACAATCACGAGGGTGCTCGTGGTGCTCCCTCGCGATACTTGCGCGAGAGAAATCGGGGCAGGAGAGCGAAAAAGGCAAAGACGACAACAACTTCAGCAAAACCTCAAATGGGGATGAATAGCCAACTGCAGAAAGCAAATGAGAAAAGCCGCGTCCGGCACCTAATCTAGTCTTCGACGTCTTCTCACCAGCGCGGAGCTAAGTGCTGCCACTGGGCGTGGGAGGGAGCCCCAGGGCCTGAGGCCAGCGCTCGTGAGACTCCGGGGCGTGTACAGCCCCACTCATTATTACATGAGAGTGTCACGGGCGGCGAGCTTCACAGGCATTGGCCTTCTTCACAGGCTCCGGGCCTTTCTCGGGAGGATAAACTTCATGGGCGTTCGCCTTCTTCACAGGCTCTGGGCCTTTTCCAAAATGTAACAGCTTCACAGGTGTTCGCCTTCTTCACAGGCTCTGGGCCTTTTCTGAAACACAACAGCTTCACAGGCATTCGCCTTCTTCACAGGCTCTGGGCCTTTTCCAAAACGCAACAGCTTCACAGGCGTTCGCCTTCTTCACAGGCTCTAGGCCTTATCCAAAACGCAACAGCTTCACAGGTGTTCGCCTTCTTCACAGGCTCTAGGCCTTTTCAAGGGTAAAATCTCCGGAGGTGCTGGATGTTCCACGCGTTCTGGATGGGCACCCCCTCCCGAGTCTCCAGGCGCGCGGAGCCGGGCATGGAAACATGAACAACCTTGAACGGGCCCTCCCACATGGGAGAGAGCTTATGCAGTCCCTTCCTGGAGAGGATCCGTCTGAGCACGAGGTCTCCTACCTCGAGTGTCCTGGGGCGGATGTTGCGGCAGTGGTATCGCCGCAGTGCTTGTTGGTATCTTGCTGCTCGGAGCGCAGCTTCCCGACGACGCTCCTCCCCCAGCATGAGGTCCGTCCCCCGCATGGCGTCCTGCTACGCCTCATCGAACGCCAGGACCCGTGCGGAACAACATCTGACCTCGTGAGGGAGGACCGCTTCAGCTCCATAGACCAGGAAGAATGGGGTCTCGCCAGTTGGCTTGGTCGCGGTCGTGCGGGTGGACCAGAACACGGACTGAAGCTCGTCGTACCAACCTCGGCCGCAAGCCTCCAACTTCTTCTTGAATGTCCTGGTCTTGAGGCCTCTCAGGACCTCCGCGTTGGGCTGCTCGGCCTGACCGTTGCTCCGGGGGTGCGCCACTGAAGCATAGCATATCTGCGTTCCAAGGTTAGCACAATATGTTTTGAAGAGGTTACTGGTGAACTATGAACCATTGTCAGTGATGATGCGGTTCGGCACCCCGAACCGGCTCAATATGCCCGTGAGGAACTTGACCGCAGACCCCGCGGGGATGGTGCGGACGGCTTCCACTTCAGCCCACTTAGTGAATTTATCCACGGCGATGTAGAGGTAACGATAGCCCCCTGGCGCCCGAGGAAACGGGCCCAGGATATCCAGCCCCCAGACTGCGAATGGCCATGAGAGGGGTATAGTTTGCAGACCTCCAGCCGACTGATGGATCTGTTTGGCATGGAATTGGCAGGCCTCGCAAGATTTTACCAGTTCGACGGCATCACTGAGTGCAGTGGGCCAATAGAATCCACTGCGGAACGCCTTGCCAACGAGGGTCCGTGACGATGAATGATGCCCACAGTCTCCACCGTGTATATCTTCCAGCAGTTCCTTCCCTTGCTCACTGGAGATGCAGCGCAGGGACACATCATTCGGTCGCCTTCGGTAGAGCTCTCCATCCCTGATACAGTATGTTGTGGCCTGCCGTGTCACGCGCTCCGCTTCCTCCTCCTCTGGCAAGGTCCCTTGCGTCAGATAGCTCTGGAGCTCCGTGATCCAGCACCCCTCCTGAGGCTCCATCGTCAAGAGCAGACGCGCCCCTGAGGCCGGGCCACAGACCGGGGCTCCCGAGGCTGGCGGCTGGGGGAGCTCCTCCCGAGGCTGCATCGCGCTTGATAGTGATGGCGTGGCTGAGGGCTTGAAGAGCCGCTCTTCGAAGACGCCAGGCTCCTGAGGTAGCCGCCTGGATGCTCGTTTGGCGATGTCGTCGGCCTCCTGATTGGTGCCACGGGACACGTGTTGTAACTCTAGCCCCCAGAACTGCTTCTCCATCCTGCGGACCTCCGCAAGGTAGGCTTCCATGTGCTCATCCCTCGGCTCATATACTTTGTTGGAGAAGTTGACAAGGAGTTGTGAATCATCCTTGATGGTAAGATGCCTTACTCCGAGGGTGACCGCGGCCTTCATGCCTGCTATCAGGCCTTCATATTCTGCTATGTTGTTGGAGACTTTTTCTCCGTGCTGGAAACAGAGCTGCACGGCGTAGTAGAGCTTGTCTTGGGTAGGAGATATAAGCACCGCACCAGCCCCCGCGCCGTGCCTGGAGAATGCCCCGTTGAAGTACATGACCCAACCGTCTGGCGCCTCACTTCCCGGGGAGAGGGATCGATCCTCATCAGCCTTGAGGCCTGGCGCCTCCGTCCACTCTGCCACGAAATCTGCCAAGGCGGCCCCCTTGATGACTCTGGTTGTGCTGAATTCGAGCTGAAACGCTTGCAGTTCAATGTTCCACTCAGCGACTTTTCCAGCTGAGTTGGGGCTCCTGAGCACCCTTTCTAAGGGGTACACTGAGACAACCTTGATGGGGTGGCCCTGAAAATAATATCGCAGCTTG
This sequence comes from Triticum dicoccoides, assembly GCF_002162155.2. Taxonomy (NCBI): domain Eukaryota; kingdom Viridiplantae; phylum Streptophyta; class Magnoliopsida; order Poales; family Poaceae; genus Triticum; species Triticum dicoccoides. The sequence goes on from NC_041383.1 coordinate 69,098,260, forward strand.
CGCGAGGCCACCAATAGCGCGAGGAGAAGTTTCTGAGGCATGGGGTACCGCGCCCTTGCGTCCCGCAACACTGTGCTGACGAAGTACATAGGATGTTCAACGAGGTTGGGGATGCTGGTGTCGATGGCGCCCTCCAGAGACCATGGTGCCTCCTCAGACAGGGGAGCCCCCAGCGGCTGGTCGCTAGGGGGAGGGGTTTCCACTGTCTCGAGTGTGTCCCCCAGCGGCAGCTGATCCTTCTTGGCTGTGGCAGCGGTCTCTGCGGGTCTTCCTTGTTCACGCTTCGCCTCGACCCGGGTAGATGTCGTGGCTTTGTTCCGACGCTCCTCCCTAACCGCCACCAGGGCTGTGCTGGCGGAGTAGGGGGTGGCTGCAAGGTAGAGCACCAGGGGTTCCTGAGGGCGCGGGGCCACCATTACCGGAGGGCTGGTTAGGTACCTCTTGAGGTCTTGGAACGCCTTGTCAGCCTCTTCAGTCCATTCAAAGGGTCCTTTTTTCTTCATCAACTGGAAGAAGGGTAGCGCTCGCTCCCCCAACTTGGAGATGAAGCATCCTAGTGTTGTCACGCGCCCAGTGAGCTTCTGCATCTCTCTGAGGGTCTTTGGCCGGCTCATGCCCTCAACCGCCTTGACCTTTTCTGGGCTTGCCTCGATGCCTCGGTGGGACACGAGGAAGCCCAAGAGCTTTCCTGAGGGGACCCCAAACACACACTTCTCTGGGTTGAGCCGCAGGCTCATGGCGTTGAGGCTCGCGAAGGTTTCCTCCAGGTCTTGTATCAGGGTCTTGGCCTCGCGAGACTTCACCACAATATCATCGATGTAAGCCTCGACATTCTTCCCGAGCTGCGGGCCCAAGGTGATGTGCATCAGCCGCTGGAAGGTCGCCCCTGCATTGCGCAAGCCGAACGGCATGCATGTGTAGCACTACACCCCACACAGAGTTAGAAAGGCCGATTTTTTCCACATCTTCTACCGCCATCTTGATCTGGTGACACCCAGAGAAGGCATCCAAGAAACACAATAGGTCGCACTCGGCAGTGGAGTCGATGATCTGATCGATGCGGGGGAGCGGAAACGGATCTTGCGGGCAAGCTTTGTTGAGATTGGTGAAGTCGACACACATACGTTCCTTCCCCCCTTTCTTCGGCACAACGACTGGGTTGGCCAACCAATCCGGGTATCGTACCTCGCGAATGACCCCTGCAGCTTCCAACTTGCGGGTCTCTTGGATGATGAAAGTCTGTTTTTCCGTGGACTGCCTCCTTGCTTTCTGCTTCACGGGTCGGACATTGGGGTACACATTGAGGTGGTGCTCGATTATGCCTCTAGGGATCCCTTGCATGGCAATCCCTACTCACTCACATTGATATCTATTGATGGGCATCTCCATAGCCCATTGATACGCCTAGTTGATGTGAGATTATCTTCTCCTTTTTGTCTTCTCCACACAATCCCCATCATCATATTCTATTCCACCCATAGTGCTATATCCATGGCTCACGCTCATGTATTGCGTGAAGGTTGAAAAAGTTTGAGATTATTTAAGTATGAAACAATTGCTTGGCTTGTCATCGGGGGTATAGAAGTTGGGAACATCTTTGTGTGACGAAAATGAAGCATAGCCTAACTATATGATTTTGTAGGGATGAACTTTCTTTTGGCCAAGTTATTTTGAGAAGACATGATTGCTTTGATTTGTATGCTTGAAGTATTATTACTTTTATGTTAATATGAACTTTTCTCTTGAATCTTCCAGATCTGAATATTCATGCCACAATTAAGAAGATTTACATTGAAATTATGCCAAAGTATCACTCTGCATCAAAAATTCTTTTTTATCATTTACCTACTCGAGGACGAGCAGGAATTAAGCTTGTTGATGCTTGATACATCTCCAACGTATCTATAATTTTTGATTGCTCCATGCTACTTTATCTACTGTTTTAGGCAATATTGGGCTTTATTATCCACTTTTATATTATTTTTGGGACTAATCTATTAACCAGAGGCCCAACCCAGATTTGCTGTTTTATGCCTATTTCAGTGTTTCGAGGAAAAGGAATATCAAACGGAGTCAAAATAGAACGAAATCAACTCGAGAAGTTATTTTTGCAAGGACAGCAACCTGATGGACTTGGAGTGCATGTCAGGGGAGTCCCGGGCTGCCCACGAGGTGGGGGGCGTGCCCCTGCCTCGTGAGCACCCCGGAGGTCCACCGACGTACCCCTTGCGCCCATATATACCTACGTACCCTAAAACTTCCAGAACCGAAGATAGATCGGGAGTTCCGCCGCCGCAAGCCTCTGTAGCCACCAAAAACCAATCGGGGCCCTATTCCGGCACCCTGCCGGAGGGGGATCCCATCACCGGAGGCCATCTTCATCATCCCGGCGCTATCCATGACGAGGAGGGAGTACTTCACCCTCGGGGCTGAGGGTATGTACCAGTAGCTATGTGTTTGATCTCTCTCTCTCATGTTCCGTCTCGTGTTCCCTCTATGGCACGATCTTGATGTATCCCGAGCTTTGCTATTGTAGTTGGATCTTATGATGTTTCTCCCCCTCTACTCTCTTGTGATGAATTGAGTTTCCCCTTTGAAGTTATCTTATCAGATTGAGTCTTTTATGAGAACACTTGATGTATGTCTTGTCGTGATTATCTGTGGTGACAATGGGATATCATGTGCCACTTGATGTATGTTTTGGTGATCAACTTGCGGGTTTCGTGACATTGGGAACCTATGCATAGGGGTTGGCACACTTTCTTGACTCTCCGGTAGTAGCTTTGGGGCACTCTTTGAAGTACTTTTATGTTGGTTTGATGAATCTGAGATTGTGTGACGCATATCGTATAATCATGCCCACGGATACTTGAGGTGACAATGGAGTATCTAGGTGACATTAGGATTTTGGTTGATTTGTGTCTTAAGGTGTTATTCTAGTATGAACTCTATGATGGATTGAGCGGAAAGAATAGCTTTATGATTATTTTACTACGAACTCTTGAATAGATAGAACAGAAAGGATAACTTTGAGGTGGTTTCGTACCCTACCATAATCTCTACATTTGTTCTCCGCTATTAGTGGCTTTGCAGTGACTCTTTGTTGCATGTTGAGGGCTTATTATATGATCTATCTATGTTAATATTGTTGAGAGAACTTGCACTAGTGAAAGTATGAACCCTAGGCCTTGTTTCATATCATTGCAATACCGTTTACACTCACTTTTACCGCTTGTTACCTTTCTGTTTTTGTTATTTCATATTACAAAAACCTATATCTACTATCTATTTTGCACTTGTATCTTCATCTCTTCGCCGACCTAGTGCACCTATACAATTTACCATTGTATTGGGTGTGTTGGGGACACAAGAGACTCTTTGTTATTTGGTTGCAGGGTTGTTTGAGAGAGACCATCTTCATCCTACGCCTCCTACGGATTGGTAAACCTTAGGTCATCCACTTGAGGGAAATTTTCTACTGTCCTACAAACCTGTGCACTTGCAGGCCCAACAACGTCTACAAGAAGGTTGTGTAGTAGACATCAGTGATCTTTTGGGCAGGCCTGATTGATATGCTTGAAACCATTGCACATACGAAGTGAATCATCCTTCTTGGGGACCATGACTACATTGGCTAACCACTCGGAGTGGTAGATTTCACGGATGAACTCTGCTGCCAATAGCCGAGCCACTTCTTCGCCAATTGCTTTTCTCTTCTGCATGGCGGACCGCCGAAGGTGCTCTTTAACGGGTTTTACCTTGGGGTCGACACGCAAATGGTGCTCAGCCAGTTCCCTGGGTACACCTGGCATGTTAGAGGGTTTCCATGCAAAGATGTCCCAGTTCTCACGGAGGAACTAGATGAGCGCTTCTTCCTATTGGCTGTCGAGTGTTGTTGATATATGAGTCGGTGCAGCATTGGGATCAATCGGGTGAATATGAATCGGCTTCGTTTCACTAGTCAACCGAAATGCAGAGTCTGTAGCAGGCTTCTTGGTTCGGAGCAAATCGCTCGGATCTGCACTCTTCTGATACTCTTGGAGTTCTACTGCTGCCATCTGTACATCGGCGATTCTGGAACCTTTCTGGAAACATTCCTCTACCTTCTGCCGATTGCCAGTAACTGTAATCACACCTTTGGGGCTAGGCATCTTCAACTTGAGATACACATAACATGGTCGAGCCATAAAACGTGCATAGGCTGGCCTACCTAGAATGGCATGATAGGCACTCTGGAAATCCACAACTTCAAATGTCAACTTCTCGTTACGGTAATGCTTGGAATCACTGAAAACCACATCGAGGGCGATCTGGCCGAGTGATTCAGCTTTCTTTCCAGGGATAACACCATGAAAACTCATATTGCTCTCGCTAAGTTTGGACATCAGAATGCCCATCCCCTTCAAGGTTTCAGTGTAAAGGATGTTCAAACCACTGCCACCGTCCATCAGCACTTTGGTCAGTCGAGTGCCTCCAACCACGGGGTCGATAACCAGTGCTTGCCTCCCAGGGGTGGCTACACGAGCAGGATGGTCAGACTGGTCGAACGTGATGGCTGTATGAGACCATCTCAAGTATGTGGTCGTCGCCGCCAGAGCGACCATATTTACTTCCCTGTTGATGACCTTCAATCGACTCTTGCTCTCAACGTCAGCAAAAATCATAAGAGTTGAATTGACTTTGGGATAACCATCGTCTTCCTCTTCATCCTCATCTTTGTCTGACTCTTTCTCCTTCTCATTGGGTTGTTTCTCTCGGAACTGCTGGATCAGGAGTCGACATTGTCGAGTGGTATGCTTCGGGTAAATCAGATTACCTTCTTCATCTTTCTTCATGTGGATGTGACATGGCAAATCTAGCACATCATTCCATGCTTGATCCTTTACCTTCTTAGGGGGCCAGGGCCCCTTAGGTTTTCCTTTAAACTTTCCTTGAGTTACTAATGCAATCTCTCCAGGTGCTGCTGGTTCGGCCTTACGCTTTTGTTTCCGACTGGAGTTGCCCCCACCAGCCTCTTGGCCGATTGGTTTGCTCTTCCCGCTACGGAGTCGATCCTCTTCTTCTCTGTTAGCGTACCGGGTTGCTATCTTCATCATCCGAGTTAGAGTCATATCTCCAGTCTGACCGAATTTCAAGACCAACTCTCTGTATTTGACGCCTTCCTTGAAAGCGCACACTGCCTGATGCTCTGAATAATTTTCGACGGTGTGATGCAAAGTGGACCACCTCTGGATAAAATCTCTCAAGGTCTCACTCGGCTTCTGCACACAATGTTGTAACTCGGTCGATCCCGCTGGTCGTTTGCAAGTGCCTTCGAAAGTTCTGACAAACACTTGAGCCAATTCTTCCCAACTGTATATACTGCTCGGAGCCAACTGAGTCAACCACGCTCGGGCCGACCCTTCCAACATCAGAGGGAGATGTTTCATCGCAACCTCATCGTTTCCACCGCCAATCTGTACAACCACTCGATAATCTTCAAGCCAAGTTTCAGGCTTAGATTTGCCGGTGAACTTATTTACTCCGGCCGCCAACCTGAAGTTGGGAGGAATCACTGCTGCCCTGATGGCCCTGCTAAAACACTCGGGACCAGAAACATGCACTCTGCTGCCACTCGGACGATCTCTACCAGGCTCTTCTCTGTGTGCTCTGTTCCGGTCGACCAGGCCTTGAACAAGGATAGACCTCGCATCGAAGCCCGGTTCCCTTGGGTCGACTGAGGCTCTGCACTCGCCACTGTGATGGCGCCATTCATTGTTCCGCCGAGGCACATACGACACACTCTTCGGGGGAGGCATGGGTCCTCGACGACGATTGTCATGGTCGAGTGGATGATCATACTGCCCACGGCCTTCACGCCGCGGAGGCGATCTTGGGCTGTGAGCTGATTGAACCATGTCCGCTGTAATGGATCTGATGTGAATCCTATTCCGCGAATAAGATACTGCTGTGTTTTACTCTCCTGCTGCCCGGAGCAAGGCCCAGATCTGCATCAATCCTCTGCCAGCTTCTGACTGGGAAGGTTGGATCGACTCTGCTATTCGGGATGCAGCTGTGAGATTCTGAATCAGAGTGCAGTATACCTTAGGTGGAGGCGGAAAAAGCTGTCGTCGACTGAACTCATGGATCCGCTCCTGAGCGCGCTCATCGAGAGACTGCTGAAGGTTATCTAGTCGAGTGCGCTCAGCCAAATTAGCTAGGCGCACCTCCTCCAAGGCCCGAGCCTCAGGGGTTTCTCCAACGATGGGCATGTGGAGTGCATCCATGTTGCGGCGACGAATTTCTTCCCTCTACTGCGAAGAGAGGGGCTCAGGTCGGTATTCCTCGTGGACGTGCGACGGATCGCCGCCCCTGTCTCCGCCGCCTTCACGGCAGAAACCGGGCGGGCTGTGAGGTCCGTCGACCATCAAGACTTCAGCCACAGGATCACTGCTATCGCACTCGGATGCGGTCTCCGCAGATCCAGTCGACGGGTCGAACAGGCCATGGAGAGTTTCGTCGGGCTCGATTGCCGCGACTTGATGGGTGGTCGAACATCGAGCCACCACGTGTTTCACCCACCGCTGAAGCCGCGATTGACCGGATCGCTTGCAGCGACGAACGGCGGGAAGTGAAAACACAGTCGGGGTCGACTGATACTAAGTCGACGGCTGCCGAAGGAGAATGTCGTGAACGCATGCTCAGAGTTTTTGGGGTTCCAGAAGTATACGTTTGATACAGATTACTACAGACTGTTCTGTTTTTGACAGATTTTGTTTTCATTGTGTTGTTTGCTTATTTTGATGCATCTATGGCTAGTATTAAGTGGTATGAACCATGGAGATGTTAGAATATAGTAGATATTACACCAATATGAATTTAGAATGAGTTCATTACAGTACCTAAGTGGTTATTTATTTTCTTATACTAACGGAGCTTACGAGTTTTGTTTTGAGTTTTGTGTGGTTGAAGTTTTCAAGTTTTGGGTAAAGATTCAATGGATTATGGAATAAGGAGTGGAAAGAGCCTAAGCTTGGGGATGCCCAAGGCATCCCAAGGTAATATTCAAGGACAACCAAGCAACTAAGCTTGGGGATGTCCCGGAAGGCATCCCCTCTTTCGTCTTCGTTCATCGGTAACTTTACTTGGAGCTATATTTTTATTCACCACATGATATGTGTTTTGCTTGGAGCGTCATTTTATTTTGTTAGTTTTTGCTTGCTGTTAGTTAGAATAATTTTTTGCATCTTTAGGTTCAATAAAAATGTCAAGGATAGCCTTTGCCATGCTTATTTTGCTAGTATACATGTTGCTGTTTGAAAACAGAAAATTTACCGCTGCTGAAACAATTCCCTAGAAATTTCAGAGAATGGTATAACGTTGAATCTTTTTGCATATTAATCTCTGATAAATTTATTACAGTGGGAATTTTAGTTCATAATTTTTGGTATCAGGGAAGTATTGATACTCTTGCATTCTTTACAGACTGTACTGTTTTGGCAGATTGCTGTTATGGTTGCATTGTTTGCATATGTTTGCTTGTTTAATGATTCTATTGGAGGATAGGAGTGTTAAATATACAGAGGCATTTAGTATGCAATGTTGAATAATAATTTTAGTGATTTGTTACAGTAGAAAATGATAAGGTTTTGCATTGGTTTATACTAACCTATCTCACGAGTTCTTGTTGAGTTTGTTATGAATGAAGCTTTTGATAAAAAGAGAAACCATGATATGAGAGGAACTAAGGAGACACAAAAGTTCAAGCTTGGGGATGCCCAAGGCACCCCAAGATAATATTTCAAGAAGTGTCAAGCATCTAAGCTTGGGGATGCCCCGGTAGGCATCCCACCTTTCTTCTTCAACAACTATCGGTTAGTATCGGTTGAGCCTAAGTTTTTGCTTCTTCACATGAGTCGTGCTATCCTTGCAATGTCATTTATTTTGTTTTGCTTTCTGTTTGAATAAGATACCAAGATCTGAAATTCTTTAATGGGATAGTCTTCACATAGTTGCATAATTATTCGACTACTCATTGATCTTCACTTATATCTTTCGGAGTAGTTTTTGTTATTGCTCTAGTACTTCACTTATATCTTTTAGAGCACGATGGTGGATTTGTTTTAAAGAAACTATTGATCTCTCATGCTTCACTTAGATTATTTTGAGAGTCATTATTAGCATGGTAATTTGCTTAATATTAATATACTTGGTATTCAAGATATGTGAAATTTTCTTTTGAGTGCGTTGAATACTAAGAAAAGTTTGATGCTTGATAATTGTTTTGAGATATGGAGGTAGTGATATTAAAGTCATGCTAGTTGGGTGATTATGAATTTAAAGAATGCTTGTGTTGAAGTTAGCAAGTCCCGTAGCATGCATGTATGGTTAAAGTTGTGTAACAAATTTGAAACATGAAGTGTACCTGGCTTGTGCATCCTTATGAGTGGCGGTCGGGGACGAGCGATGGTCTTTTCCTACCAATCTATCCCCCTAGGAGCATGCGCGCAGTACTTGATTTTTGATGACTTCTAAATTTTTGCAATAAGTATATGAATTCTTTTCACTAATGTTGAGTCCATGGATTATACGCACTCTCACCTTTCTGCCTTTGCTAGCCTCTCTAATATCGCGCACTTTTCACCGGTATCATACACCCACCATATACCTTCCTCAAAACAGCCACCATACCTACCTACCATGGCATTTACATAGCCATTCCGAGATATATTGCCATGCAACTTTCCACCATTCCGTTCATATGGCACATATTACTTTTGTCATATTGCTTTTTGCATGAACATGTAGTTGACATTGTATTTGTGGCAAGGCCACCTTTATAATTTTGATACATGTCGCTCATGATTCATTGCATATCCCGGTACACTGCCGGAGGCATTCATATAGAGTCATATTTTGTTCTAAGTATCGAGTTGTAATTGTTGAGTTGTAAGAAAAATAAAAGTGTGATGATCATCATTATTAGAGCATTGTCCCAGTGAGGAAAGGATGATGGAGACTATGATTCCCCCATAAGTTGGGATGAGACTCCGGATGAAAAAAAAAGATAGGCCATAAAAAAGAGAAAAGGCCCAAATAAAAAAAGGAGAGAAAAAAGAGAGAAGGGACAATTCTACTATCCTTTTACCACACTTGTGCTTCAAAGTAGCACCATGATCATAATAAGAGAGTCTCATATGTTGTGACTTTCATATACTAGTGGGAATTCTTCATGATAGAACTTGGCTTGTATATTCCAATGATGGGCTTCCTCAAAAGTGCCCTAGGTCTTCGTGAGCAAGCAAGTTGGATGCACACCCACTTAGTTTCTTTTGTTGAGCCTTCATATACTTACAGCTCTAGTGCATCCCTTGCATGGCAATCCCTACTCACTCACATTGATATCTATTGAGGGGCATCTCCATAGCCCATTGATACGCCTAGTTGATGTGAGAATATCTTCTCCTTTTTGTCTTCTCCACACAATCCCCATCATCATATTCTATTCCACCCATAGTGCTATATCCATGGCTCACGCTCATGTATTGTGTGAAGGTTGAAAAAGTTTGAGATTATTTAAGTATGAAACAATTGCTTGGCTTGTCATCGGGGGTATAGAAGTTGGGAACATCTTTGTGTGACGAAAATGAAGCATAGACTAACTATATGATTTTGTAGGGATGAACTTTCTTTTGGCCAAGTTATTTTGAGAAGACATGATTGCTTTGATTTGTATGCTTTAAGTATTATTACTTTTATGTTAATATGAACTTTTCTCTTGAATCTTTCGGATTTGAATATTCATGCCACAATTAAGAAGATTTACATTGAAATTATGCCAAAGTATCACTCTGCATCAAAAATTCTTTTTTATCATTTACCTACTCGAGGACGAGCAGGAATTAAGCTTGGGGATGCTTGATACGTCTCCAATGTATCTATAATTTTTGATTGCTCCATGCTACTTTATCTACTGTTTTAGGCAATATTGGGCTTTATTATCCACTTTTATATTATTTTTGGGACTAACCTATTAACCGGAGGCCCAACCCAGATTTGTTGTTTTATGCCTATTTCAGTGTTTCGAGGAAAAGGAATATCAGACGGAGTCAAAACAGAACGAAATCAACTGGAGAAGTTATTTTTGGAAGGAAAGCAACCTGATGGACTTGGAGTACATGTCAGGGGAGTCCCGGGCTGCCCACGAGGTGGGGGGCGCGCCCCCTGCCTCGTGAGCACCCCGGAGGTCCACCGACGTACCCCTTGCACCCATATATACCTACGTACCCTAAAACTTCCAGAACAGAAGATAGATCGGGAGTTCCGTCTCTGCAAGCCTCTGTAGCCACCAAAAACCAATCGGGGTCCTGTTCCGGCACCCTGCCGGAGGGGGATCCCATCACCGGAGGCCATCTTCATCATCCCGGCGCTATCCATGACGAGGAGGGAGTACTTCACCCTCGGGGCTGAGGGTATGTACCAGTAGCTATGTGTTTGATCTCTCTCTCTCTCTCTCATGTTCCCTCTCGTGTTCCCTCTATGGCACGATCTTGATGTATCCCGAGCTTTGCTATTGTAGTTGGATCTTATGATGTTTCTCCCCCTCTACTCTCTTGTGATGAATTGAGTTTCCCCTTTGAAGTTATCTTATCAGATTGAGTCTTTTATGAGAACACTTGATGTATGTCTAATCGTGATTATCTGTGGTGACAATGGGATATCATGTGCCACTTGATGTATGTTTTGGTGATCAACTTGTGGGTTTCGTGACATTGGGAACCTATGCATAGGGGTTGGCACACTTTCTTGACTCTCCGGTAGTAGCTTTGGGGCACTCTTTGAAGTACTTTTATGTTGGTTTGATGAATCTGAGATTGTGTGACGCATATCGTATCATCATGCCCACGGATACTTGAGGTGACAATGGAGTATCTAGGTGACATTAGGATTTTGGTTGATTTGTGTCTTAAGGTGTTATTCTAGTATGAACTCTATGATGGATTGAGCGGAAATAATAGCTTTATGATTATTTTACTACGAACTCTTGAATAGATAGAACAGAAAGGATAACTTTGAGGTGGTTTCGTACCCTACCATAATCTCTACATTTGTTCTCCACTATTAGTGGCTTTGGAGTGACTCTTTGTTGCATGTTGAGGGCTTATTATATGATCTATCTATGTTATTATTGTTGAGAGAACTTGCACTAGTGAAAGTATGAACCCTAGGCCTTGTTTCATATCATTGCAATACCGTTTACACTCACTTTTACCGCTTGTTACCTTGCTGTTTTTGTTATTTCAGATTACAAAAACCTATATCTACTATCTATTTTGCACTTGTATCTTCATCTCTTCGCCGAACTAGTGCACCTATACAATTTAGCATTGTATTGGGTGTGTTGGGGACACAAGAGACTCTTTGTTATTTGGTTGCAGGGTTGTTTGAGAGAGACCATCTTCATCCTACGCCTCCTACGGATTGGTAAACCTTAGGTCATCCACTTGAGGGAAATTTTCTACTGTCCTACAAACCTGTGCGCTTGCAGGCCCAACAACATCTACAAGAAGAAGATTGTGTAGTAGACATCAGTGATCTTTTGGGCAGGCCTGATTGATATGCTTGAAATCATTGCACATACGAAGTGAATCATCCTTCTTGGGGACCATGACTACATTGGCTAACCACTTGGAGTGGTAGATTTCATGGATGAACTCTGCTGCCAATAGCCGAGCCACTTCTTCGCCAATTGCTTTTCTCTTCTGCACGGCAGACCGCCGAAGGTGCTCTTTAACGGGTTTTACCTTGGGGTCAACACGCAAACGGTGCTCATCCAGTTCCCTGGGTACACCTGGCATGTTAGAGGGTTTCCATGCAAAGATGTCCCAGTTCTCACGGAGGAACTAGATGAGCGCTTCTTCCTATTGGCTGTCGAGTGTTGTTGATATATGAGTCGGTGCAGCATTGGGATCGATCGGGTGAATATGAATCGGCTTCGTTTCACCAGTCGACCGAAATGCAGAGTCTGTAGCAGGCTTCTTGGTTCGGAGCAAATCGCTCGGATCTGCACTCTTCTGATACTCTTGGAGTTCAACTGCTGCCATCTGTGCATCGGCGATTCTGGAACCTTTCTGGAAACATTCCTCTACCTTCTGCCGATTGCCAGTAACTGTAATCACACCTTTGGGGCTAGGCATCTTCAACTTGAGATACACATAACATGGTCGAGCCATAAAACGTGCATAGGCTGGCCTACCCAGAATGGCATGATAGGCACTCTGGAAATCCACAACTTCAAATGTCAACTTCTCCTTACGGTAATGCTTGGAATCACCGAGAACCACATCGAGGGCGATCTGGCCGAGTGATTCAGCTTTCTTTCCAGGGATAACACCACGAAAACTCATATTGCTCTCGCTAAGTTTGGACATCGGAATGCCCATCCCCTTCAAGGTTTCAGCATAAAGGATGTTCAAACCACTGCCACAGTCCATCAGCACTTTGGTCAGTCGAGTGCCTCCAACCACGGGGTCGACAACCAGTGCTTGCCTCCCAGGGGTGGCTACACGAGCAGGATGGTCAGACTGGTCGAACGTGATGGCTGTCTGAGACCATCTCAAGTATGTGGCCATCGCAGCCGGAGCGACCATATTTACTTCCCTGTTGATGACCTTAAATCGACTCTTGCTCTCAACGTCAGCAAAAATCATAAGAGTTGAATTGACTTTAGGATAACCATCGTCTTCCTCTTCATTCTCATCTTTGTCCGACTCTTTCTCCTTCTCATTGGGTTGTTTCTATCGGAACTGCTGGATCAGGAGTCGACATTGTCGAGTGGTATGCTTCGGGTAAATCAGATTACCTTCTTCATCTTTCTTCGTGTGGATGTGACATGGCAAATCCAGCACATCATTCCATGCTTGATCCTTTACCTTCTTAGGGGGCCAGGGCCCCTTAGGTTTTCCTTTAAACTTTCCTTGAGTTACTACTGCAATCTCTCCAGGTGCTGCTGGTTCGGCCTTACGCTTTTGTTTCCGACTGGAGTTGCCCCCACCAGCCTCTTGGCCGATTGGTTTGCTCTTCCCGCTACGGAGTCGATCCTCTTCCTCTTTGTTAGCGTACCGGGTTGCTATCTTCATCATCCAAGTTAGAGTCATATCTCCAGTCCGACCGAATTTCAAGACCAACTCTCTGTATTTGACGCCTTCCTTGAAAGCGCACACTGCCTGATGCTCTGAATAATTTTCGACGGTGTCATGCAAAGTGGACCACCTCTGGATAAAATCTCTCAAGGTCTCACTCGGCTTCTGCACACAATGTTGTAACTCGGTCGATCCCGCTGGTCGTTTGCAAGTGCCTCCGAAAGTTCTGACAAACACTTGAGCCAGTTCTTCCCAACTGTATATACTTCTCGGAGCCAACTGAGTCAACCATGCTCGGGCCGACCCTTCCAACATCAGAGGGAGATGTTTCATCGCAACCTCATCGTTTCCACCGCCAATCTGTACAGCCACTCGGTAATCTTCAAGCCAAGTTTCAGGCTTAGATTCGCCGGTGAACTTATTTACTCTGGCCAACCTGAAATTGGGAGGAATCAATGCTGCCCTGATGGCCCTGCTAAAACACTCGGGACCAGATACATGCACTCTGCTGCCACTCGGACGATCTCTGCCAGGGTCTTCTCTGTGTGCTCTGTTCCGGTCGACCAGGCCTTGAACGAGGATAGACCTCGCGTCGAAGCCCGGTTCCCTTGGGTCGACTGAGGCTCTGCGCTCGCCACTGTGACGGCGCGTGTCATTGTTCCGCCGAGGCACATACGACGCACTCTTTGGGGAAGGCATGGGTCCTCGACGATGATTGTCATGGTCGAGTGGATGATCATACTGCCCACGGCCTTCACGCCGCGGAGGCGATCTTGGGCTATGAGCTGATTGAACCATGTCCGCTGCAACGGATCTGATGTGAATCCTATTCCGCGACTAAGATACTGTTGTGTTTTACTCTCCTGCCGCCCGGAGCAAGGCCCGGATCTGCATCAATCCTCTGCCAGCTTCTGACTGGGAAGGTTGGATCGACTCTGCTATTCGGGCTGCAGCTGTGAGATTCTGAATCAGAGTGCAGTATACCTTAGGTGGAGGCGGAAAAAGCTGTCATCGACTGAACTCATGGATCCGCTCCTGAGCGCGCTCGTCGAGAGCCTGCTGAAGGTTATCTAGTCGAGTGCGCTCAGCCAAATTAGCTAGGCACACCTCCTCCAAGGCCCGAGCCTCAGGGGTTTCTCCAACGATGGGCATGTGGAGTGCATCCATGTTGCAGCGATGAATTTCTTCCCTCTACTGCGAAGAGAGGGGCTCAGGTCGGTATTCCTCATGGACGTGCGACGGATTGCCGCCCCTGTCTCCGCCGCCTTCACGGCAGAAACCGGGCAGGCTGTGAGGTCCGTCGACCATCAATACTTCAGCCATAGGGTCGCTGCTATCGCACTCGGATGCGGTCTCCGCAGATCCAGTCGACGGGTCGAACAGGCCATGGAGAGTTTTGTCGGGCTCGATTGCCGCGACTTGATGGGTGGTCAAACATCGAGCCACCACGTGTTTCACCCACCGCTGAAGCCGCGATTGACCGGATCGCTTGCAGCGACGAACGGCGGGAAGTGAAAACACGGTCGGGGTCGACTGATACTGAGTCGACGGCTGCCGAAGGAGAATGTCGTGAACGCATGCTCAGAAGTGTGTTGCCCCTCAGACAGGGAGCCTCAATGTCCAGGGGAGCTTCTTGAAGCCACGCGGAGTCGTCGGCGACGAAAATGAGTGCGCCGAGACGGATCTCGCGGCCCTCAGCCAAACCGCCGCCAGAAACCATGACGATGACGATCGGTAAAACTTGCAACTTCACCAGCAAGTCGCTAAGATACCTTACCCACGGTGGGCGCCAACTGTCGTGGTCCTAAGACTGACAATAGAAAGGGGGGTAGGTATGGAGAGGCAAGATCTCAGCTATGGTGAAGGTGTACACACGAGGTTTACGAGTTCAGGCCCTTCACGGTGGAAGTAACAGCCCTACGTCTCGGTGCCCGGAGGCGGTCGATTGGATTATGTGTGTGATATTACAAGGGTGCCAACCCTTGTCCCAGAGGAGGGGGGTGGCTTATATAGAGTGCGCCAGGACCCCCGCCCGCCTCCATTACAAGGGGCTTAATGTACATAAAGTAAGGGGTGTTACTGGTAATGCCAGCCTTAAGTACTCTTAATGCTTATAAAGACTAGGGGGAGAACGTCCGACTGTTGCGTTCTCCTCCGACTCCGGGTCTGCGATAAGTCGAGTGACTCTTCATATGGTCGAGTGACGGTAGGGAGGAGACCACCGAGTGATGTACCCGTCGAGTGGATTGCGCCCGACGCACTCGACCGGTGTTCTCCTATTGACTCTTGGTCTTTTTATCTTCTAGGGTAGTGACCTCGGGTAGGATGTATAGGTCAGGCCTATGACCCTACCCCAGGTCTGTATCCTCGTTAGACGAGGACCATGTATGCGGGTGGAAGGAACCCTTGGGTCTGCAGCTCTATTAGGCGGCTGTGAGGGACGAAACACTTTTCCCAATCCCCCGGCTTCGAGCTAAGGGAGCAAGAGGAAGAGCTGCAGCGATTGGCCATGATAGGATGGTCTTTCCTGGGCGCGCTCTACGGAATGCTTGCTCGGGAGAAGATGGTGTGATTTGGATCTGAGGATCCCCGTTTCTTCAAATAGACGGTTCACTTACAGGGTTAGGGTAGCAAATGTAAAAATGCCCGGGCTCCTCGTATTCGCTCTACACATGGAGGTGGTCATTATTGAAGCACAGAGACCAAGGAGTACAACATTAATGGGAGGCCGGACATTGTTTGCTACAACGGGAACTCTGGATTTGGAGAAGAACCCACCTTGCAATGCCGAAGAAAATCTGCGCGCCGGACTCATCGTCATTGAAGCCTGGTTCGGGGGCTACTGAGGGAGTCCTGCATAAGGGGGTATCCGGACAGCCGGACTATATACTTTGGCCGGACTATTGGACTATGAAGATACAAGACTG
The DNA here is from genome assembly GCF_002162155.2 of Triticum dicoccoides. NCBI lineage: Eukaryota > Viridiplantae > Streptophyta > Magnoliopsida > Poales > Poaceae > Triticum > Triticum dicoccoides. The sequence goes on from NC_041383.1 coordinate 69,114,308, forward strand.
AAGACTTCATCCCGTGTCCGGATGGGACTCTCCTTTACGTGGAAGGCAAGCTTGGCGATTCGGAGGATGGATATCCTTCTCTGTAACCGACTCTGTGTAACCCTAGCCCCCTTCGGTGTCTATATAAACCGGTGGGTTTAGTCCGTAGGACAACAACAATCATACCATAGGCTAGCTTCTAGGGTTTGGCCTCTACGATCTCGTGGTAGATCAAGTCTTGTAATACTCACATCATCAAGATCAATCAAGCAGGAAGTAGGGTATTACCTCCATCGAGAGGGCCCGAACCTGGGTAAACATCGTGTCCCCAGTCTCCCGTTACCATTAGCCTTAGACGCACAGTTTGGGACCCCCTACCCGAGATCCGCCGGTTTTGACACCGACACACACCAAGAGGGAGAATTCTGGCAGCTGGAAATCTGGACCTAAAAAAGCTACGTCAGGCCACCTATTCTGCACAACTCCAGATGAGCTGAAACTTCACGGAGATTTTTATGGATTGTTTAAGAAATATTGGAGCCAATAACTACCAGAGGGGGCCCACCAGGTGGGCACAACCCACACTATAAAAAAATACACTTCTGTGATGATACATGTTTGTCACATTTCATGTATGTACATCCATGACGATTTTATGACAGAATCAAGATAGTCATACATGTGTTGTCGTAGAAGTGTTCATGACATTGCCAAAATTATAGTCATGGAAGTGTCCACTTCCATGCGATAAATCGTGCGTCACAGAAGTGCTTTCGTCAAGGGTGACCGACACGTGGCATCCACTGTAATGGAACGCCGTTAAGCTATCAGGTCCGGCTTTGGATCCGATAACCCGTTAATAGCCCCGACCAATGGGGATTTTCCACATGTAAAATCATCATTGGCTGGAGGAAACACGTGTCGGCTCACCGTTGGGACAGATGTCATCCACTCATTGGACCGAAGGCGCCTATGATACATCAACACATGGCACGGCCCAACAGAGGCCCATTCCTGTGAAAAGGCCGGCAGTTTGACTTGGTCAAAAGGTGGCGGGCCGGCCCACGGAAAGCCTGTTAACGGCCTATTCGCATATAGCCCATTTACAGCCCGCTAACCCAGGGCCCGTTACGACTTATCCGAATTAGGCCTAGTAGCGTCATCTAGGCCATCCAATATGATTCCAACCTGTTTTAACTTCCGGCCCATGTATGGCCCATGACGTCTTTCGACCCATATGAGGCCCTTTGTAACTCTTGGCTCATTAACGACCCATGGTGAAACTGGCCCGTAATGAACAGTGTATCACTTTATACCCATTAATGGCCCATTATTCCATTGGGCCGTTTCCAGTCCAAGTTATCTTCCGGCCTTCTCAGGGTCCATTTATTCTTGGGCTCATTTCTAGCATTCAGTTACTTATGGCCCGTTACTGTCATTTTCTGCTTGTGGGCCAAATTCAGCCCGTCATTACAGTCGGCCCATTTGTGGCCCGTTAATACGTTGGGCCATTCTCATGTAAAAAAACCATTGGGATGTTTTCATAGAGTTATCAAATATGGCCTATTAACGACCCGTTATAGTCCATGAATAGTACGGCCCGTGATTGGCGAAATGATTATACACCCCGTAGAAGGCCCATGGATCCTACGGCCCATAGAAGACCAATGGATCCTACAGACCGTAGAAGGCCCATGGATCGTACGGCCCGTAGAAGGCCCATGGATCCTATGGCCTGTAGAAGGCCCATGGATCCTAAGGACCGTATAGAAGACCAATGGATCCTACGGCCCGTAGAAGGCCCATGGATCATACGGCACATAGGAGGCCCATGGTTACAACATTCCGTGTGTTGCCATGATTATTGTGGCCTAGTTACCAAAAATAGGTTATTGTGGCCACTAGAAAAACACAGAAAAAGAACTGCAGTGACTACAAGCAAACAACTAAACAAGACAATAAGGAAATAAATAAGGAAGCAACTAACGCTAGCCTATTACCGCTATTACACATATTACATCCACTGGGCATCAAAGTTTGCCACCAGTGCAAATATAGGGAACAAAGCAGCATATTACATACACTGGTCGTCAAAATTGGCCAGCATTGCAAATAAACACGGCAGCAAAACAAGTGCATAACTGAAACAACTTCATAAGAGCTCAAGAAACGTTATCCTGGGTATCCACCATGCTGGCAATAAGCTTAGCAAGCTTAATAGCTTTGTCATGTTTGGTGCTAAAATCCTCCAACGCTTGCTGTTGCACCAGAAAATATGCATCTGAATGCTCCAGGGATTTCCGCAGTCCTTCCGCTTCTTGTCGCAGCACAACTGATCGAGGTCTTTCAGCTTGTAGTTGAGACTCAAGAAACATGACTGATTTAGACAATGAGTTTGAATAGCTTGTGCAAGCGCTGGTGGCCAGTAACTCGAACACTAAACCAAGACAGGACTTTGGGGTTGTCTCATAGTCTTCAAGATAGTCTTCCTTAGCTGTTTTATCAGCTTTGTTGGAGACCAACAAGGATGTTTCACTATCCTGAACCTTATCTGCATTATTTCCTTTACCATTGCTTAATAAGGCACTCTTCCCCAATATTCAGTCAACATTCTAAAAGAAGAAACAAGCAGACACATAACAGGTTTATCATGTACTAGTATATGAAACTCATTTTAGTGAACGAGTTCATTGGTAAGGTGGACATGATTAAACTACCAAGTCTTCTATTGCCAAGTACTAGTACATAATAAAAGCATCAAACAAACATATATCTATGTCCTATGGTCACTGCATTGTTTTTCCAAATAAAAATAGAGACATGGTTCAAATCATATCAGTTCAAGACAAAGCAGCGGTGAAAGAATACAAAGTGTGGGAAACTACACGACACAACAAGATTTCAGATGGGTACCACGGGTCTACATGTATAACAACACTATTGGCTCTGTTGTGATGCTAGTAATGTGCATGATATGAGAAGTCAACTGTATACACAATTGAAATTGAAATCAATAGAGCTATTGATAAGAGCAAACTTGTTAAAGAAACATGTGTGAACATACCTGTTGTGCCATTGGAGTTTCAATTGGATCCTTCAATTTAAAAATAAGTTTGTACGAGTAAATACAGTGATACAAGAGCAAAGCACTATGCACGATAGAAATCATAGTTAAAAAAGGCGCGCCTAAGCGAGCGCTTAAGCGCGCCTAGGCTCTAGGCGTTGGCAAAACGCATTGCGCATAACTACGCTTAATATGTGCATAATTGCGCATAAGCATGCGCTTTGGTCAGTAAAGCGCAAGGCGGTTGCAAAACGCACAATTAACGCCTAGCGCTTTTTTTAACTATGATAGCAATGGAATCTTAAATTAGAACAATTGTTCTTCAGGTTTAGGCACTTGTTCTACATGAACAGAGTACAGTAAGATGCAAGAATATAGTACTTCAAAATAGAAAATGAGTTCATAGAGCTTACCACATTCTTGGTTCGGGACCAGTACAGAACAAGGCATTCCCAGTCGTCTAGTAAATGTGTCTCAGGAGAACGTAAGGGAATTTGATGAGTTTCTTTGCCGGTGAAGTACATTTTCTTCAGGTAATTCCGATACTGCCACCAAGCATTCTTGAAGATAGTAGAGGTATTAGCACAGGTTACCTCATCCTGAGTTTCCAAAATGGTCCTTCTCTATAGAGAAAAATGGGAAAATTTGATGTATTATAACCATCATGGAGGTAGGATGTATGGGACAAAGCAAAGTAATTACCATGAATAACATTACTTACACGTAACTCCTGGACAAACACCTGCAACTGGCATTTTCCTTCATCTTCAGTATAATATTTCCAGGATGGGAAGATACGCACATAGGATTTAACAACATAAAATGTGATAGATGCTAAACTATGACTAGCTGGTTGTGCTTCCTCCACAGGAATAGGCGTACTAACTGGTGGAGTTGGGGTTCACCATGGTAGTACTAGCCCTTTGGGCACTGGAGCTGCCTTATTAACTGCTCTTGTTTGGGAGCTCTATGGTGGCGATGGTGCTGTGTCATGAACTGGGTTACTATCTGCTGGGGTTGGGGTTAGATTGGGTGAAGTTGGTTCTCTGTCCATCGCAGTAGGGGTACAATCTGCGAGAGTTTGGGTTATGTGTGGTAGGGCTGGTTCTCGTGCATGTACAACCGGGGTGCTATCTCCACCAAGAGATAGCACTATTCTATTTGAAGATCGTGTTTTTACTCCGCTAGATACTGGCATCACCCGCTCCAATTCAAATGGCTGATAAACAGGAAACATAGTTGAATGTACAAACATTGTATGAGAGACAGATGCAATAGATAGTGTGGAAAAAAGAGAGCATGAAATAGTTGACATGTATATTGTTTAACTAAAACGGATAGCATGACATAATTTCACATATATGATGTCTATCTAAACTGGATAGCATAGCATAACATAATTCAAAGATATGATGAATAACTAAACATGATCGCATGACATAATTCACCTACATGTTATCTAAGTAATCAGGATTGCATGATTTATTTGACGTATGTGATTTATATGCTAAATAGAGGGCAATCGTTATGATGTCTGAACTAAGAACATGGTGTTGAATATTGTGTATATGATGTCTAAACTATGCAATGCAAGACACCATATGCATGATATGAGCAGTATAACCGTGCCAAGTTAGAGCATAAACCTCGGTGGGGGAATAGGACTGGTCATCTGTCTCTGAATCCATCTCTGAGGAGCTATCGAGACCCAACAAGAGATCTGCTTCGACAGGTAGCAGTGTCTGCTCTGAAGGCCTTGTTTTCACTCCAGATTTTTTCATCCCCCAGCCAAATGGCTGATTCACAGGAAGAGTAGTTTAATGTACAAACATTGTCGACAAATGGAAATGTAATGAAGAAAAGGATGGGCAATATATCATTCAAATATATGATGCTTGGTTAAACAGGATGGCATTGCACATTTCACATATATTATGGCTGGCTAAAAGACATGAGACTGCATAATTCCCATATATAATATAGAAACTAAACATGTGGCATTACAGAACATGTCTAAACTAAGCAGATGACATATATGATGACAAAAGTAGGCACTGCAAGGCAACATATGCATGATATGACTAACATCATCACGCCAAGGTAGAGCAAACACCTTGGGGGGTAAATAGGAGTGGTCAGCTGCGTCTAAATCCGCATCAGAACAGATATCTTCCTCCGGAATACAATCTGGGGAGGGGGGAGGGTTTTCCATTGAACCCACCATGGAGCAATGTCTGCATGACATTGTATTGCCGCGCAAAACTCTTCTCTTTTTCTCTACATGTTCAGCATGACTGTGTACAATATCTGACATGCATACGAAAAAAATATGGTGAGATTATGTAAGGAGAGCACACAGAAATTTAGAGTGATGGTAACAACCAGTGGATGGATCCAAAAATAATGATAGCAGGCTGATGATTGCTTTAATTTAATAAAAAGACAGATGATGATTGCTTTACTATTTGTTTCCCACCCAAGATGAACAACATAGGCATACCCTAGGTGAAGCAGATATTAGACAGAGATATTATTCACTGCTGCCTCGATGTGCGCCCCACAACTAATTTAGAACTCAAGTTTGAACATTAATTTGGACCTGACTTGGAGTCCAAGAGGTGAACAGGATGATAAAGTAGTAGGTAATTTTAAGCAATGCATAACATAAGCAGAAACAAAAGAGTGTGACCTCTCTTGTGGACCCGTGTACTCCTCAGGTTCATTAGCTAAGTCCATGATGGTGATGCCGTTACGGTGGATGCCGGCGGCAGGGAAGGAGATCTGAGGCGGTGAAAGACGGTTAGGAGTCGTTATGTATGGTTTAGTGGATGCTTCTGTCGATGGACCAGATCAGGTGAGGTGGACGACGTTGCGATAAGAGCAGCACAAACTACACAAAGTTTCCTTCGACAGCTACCTGTAACTGAAGTAATTCTGTAAGTGCTCATTTGGCTTGCATGATTCTAAAAATGCAGGGATAGGAAAAACACCAGAATAGGATAGGAATGCACATGGTAAATAGAGCATTTGTAAACACATGATTTCTATGAACTTGGGTGTTTGGTTCACAGGAATTGGAAGAGCAGAGGAATGCAAAGAAACATGGCCAAAATAAAGTGAAACCATATGAAAGCATGTACAGTTAAAATGTTATTCTGCCACTAATGCACTTGGTCTTGTTTTCATGCATAGGATTTTGAAAAGTAGGTCCAAGTGGATGTTTTGCTCCATTCCTTTCAACAAAATGCATGAATAATTGAATAGTAGAGTGCCATAGGACAATTCCCTATTGCTATGTTTTTCCGTTGAACCAAAATAGCCCTAATGGATCGACATGAATGTATAGTAATAAGTGATGCAACAAATGTACAACCTCTTTGTCGTAGCCGTGTCGACCTCAGCATCATTGGGTTGGCTGCTAAAGCAGTTGAGGCACAGGTGGCTGTCGGAGCTATGGAGGAAGATCTGAGGAATCTGTAGACAGCGTCCAGCGCACTGCTCTGTTGTGATGGATCATTCTGTCGTTGGAGCAGCTCCGGTGAGTCGTAAGACGTCAAGGCTGAAGCAGTACAAGACTTCAGTACAAGACAGACATCGTCAATCTCAAGTGGGATTCTAATAGCATCTCTAATAGATGATGTAAAATAGATGTAAAATTTACATCACCAAAAACCACCTGACTACAAAAAATGAGGTAAAAACAGTTGACTCTGAACTTAACTGTCAAAACTGAAATTTACTGTGGAATCTGAATGTTACTGTCGAAACTGAACGCAATGGTAGCAGAGAGGCACTTGACATGTAGTTTAGGGAGGACCCGCAGTTCATCTTCAACCTGCACCCCCTGAGCCGCCAGCCACCACCGGCTGAACCGCCAGCCCCAGCGCCACCTCGCCGCCCCGAAACAACTCCCCACCGCCGGTCCGCCGCCGCCTCGGCCAGCCCTCTAGGCCCCCCGCCCCCACTGTAACACCCCAGATTTGATGCGCCAGGTGTCTGCCAGTTATTCACCATCATTGCCATGTCATTTGCTTGCGTTTTGCATTTTATCATGTCATCATGTGCATCTCATTTTGCATACGGTTCGTCTCATGCATCCGAGCTTTTTCCTCGTTGTCTGTTTTGCAATCCGGCTCTCCTATGCCCTCCGGCGTTCCCCTTTTGTCTCTCGTTGTGAGCGGGTGTTAAACGTTCTCGGAATGGACCGAGTCTTGCCAAGCGGCCTTGGTATACCACCGGTAGACCGCCTGTCAAGTTTCGTGCCATTTGGAGTTCGTTTGATACTCCAACGGTTAACCGCGTAGTCCAAAACCTCCCTTTTCTCTTTGCAGCCCAACACCCCTCCAAAGTGGCCCAAAACCCAGCAAACTCCCCTCCATGCTCTCGGTCATTCGATCACGATCGCGTGGCCGAAAACCGCTCCCCATTTGGACTCTTCTAGCTCCGTCTAGCTATAAATAGGTGTCTCCCCGGAATTTTTGCGCAGATGAACCCTAGCCTATTCCCCTGCGCGCCGCCGGACATGTCCGCCCGGCGGCCGGACACGTCCACCGCCCTGCAGCCACGTCGCCCCGGCCAATCGCGGCCCGCCACCTCAGCTCCACCGCCGCCTCACCCAATCCCACAGCGCCACCTCACCCCCTCTCTCTCCACCCCTCCGCCGGCCCGCGCGGCCTGCTGTAGGCCCGCGGGGCCC
>NC_041383.1:69122601-69129677 GCF_002162155.2 Triticum dicoccoides
CCCTCCGTCCGGCCACCGCGCCACCCGGCTCCGGCGAGTCCGGCCCCGCCCGATCTAGATCCAGATCCGGATCACAAGGTTGCCCCTGTTTTCACAAGTCCCGTATATTATTTACATTATCATGACATGTTCATCGCATCATATCTCTGCATCCGTAGCTCCGTTTTGTGCGTGTAATATGTCAAATTGTTCGTCTCGACGAGTACTTCATTTCATTCCATTGCATCATGTTCATTTGAGTTCATCTTGATGCCTGAATCATCGTTGCAAGAGTGCTTCATAATGTTGGCTGATGTCTATTAACAGAACTTGCTCATTTGTCATTTTTGCCATGTTTGATGTGTGCATCCTATGAGGTTGATGTCTACATGTGTTTTGATCTATGCCAGGCCATCTTTACAGTCGTGTATGCCATGTATTTTTGTGATCAATGTGGTGACTAGCACAAGCATGTAAACTAGGCTTCGTGATGTTGCTGATTTTAGTCCATGTTCTGTTGTTATTTTGATGCCATGTAAACTTGATGCTACAGAGAGATCCATGCTTATTTTGAGATACTTCAGTAAGGATGTTTTGAACATATGGGTTTTGTCTATCCATTCATGCCCCTGGTTGAAATTATGGAGTAGTATAGCATGTCCTTTTCGTGCTCTACTTTTGCTACAAAATGTTTCCTGGCAGATTGTTTACATGTTATTCAATTTTGCCAAGGTTGTTGTAGTTGATCCTTGCATGCTATGGACTTGTTCTTGCCTTGGTTAGCTTCATAAACATGTCTTCTTGCTGATGGTATGCTTATCTTGTCATGCAATGACTTGTGGTGAGTGAATCAAGCTTGTTAAGTAGGGTACTTGCTGTTGCTGTTTTGCTAGGCTGAATCTGTTATTCCGTGATGCTATGTAAACCTGCTTCTACAAATCTTTCTATGCATAATCTGGAGATGTTCACTAAGGGTGTTTTGTTATACATGTCATGCTCTATCCATCCATGCCCCTGGTTGCATTTATAGCTTGCTGTAGCTTGTTCATATCTTGCTCCAAAGTTGCTAAATAATGTTGCTGTCAGCCTGTTAACATTATGTTCAGTTGTTGCCATGTGTTTTGCTAGTGATCCATGCACCCTATGAACTTGCTGTTGCCATGCCTAGCTTTATAAACATGTCTTCTTACTGTTGGTTGCCCTGTCATGCCATGTTTTGCTCTGTAGTGAGTTGCACAAGCTCATCTACATGCCTACTTATTGTTGTTCCTGCCATGTATGAATCTGTAATATAACTTGCTATGTTTACATGGGTGCCATCATATTTTCTGATCCTTTTTGGCTCATGGTCAGTAAGGGACTTTTGTTCTATGCAATGAGTAGATTCATGCCATGCCTTTGTTTGCCATGTTAAGTTCCCGTAACATGTTGTTTGATAGCTCTAAACATTTCCACCTGATGTTATTTTCTGCAAATTCTGAACTGTTATTATTTGCAATCTTGCCATGTGTGTTTGAGCATGTTCTAGTGATTTCTGGAGATAGCTCAGTGTTCATGTTTTGTTATGCTTTACCTGTACATCATGCCCATGTCTTTTGTTTTCTTGTTGAGGTCCTGTAGCATATTGTTTTGATGCTTGCAAGATGCCTAGTTGCTGTTTTGGACAGCTTGTCCTTTAAACTTGTTTCATGTGCGAGTGTTGAACCGTTGCTCCGTTTTGAGTGTGCTCTATATGAAACTTGCTTAGTTTTGCTTGTAGCTGCATATTATCATGTTGCATTCATGTTTTGAGGTGTTTTCTTGATGTTTGAATGCATTTTGCATCAATGCCATGTTTAACTTGTTTTGCTCATATCTTCTAGGCCGTAGCTCCGAACTAAATGTTCTTTATATGTAACTTGACTAGAATCTAGTGTAGATCATCTTGGTGCATCTTAAATTGTTGTTTAACAACTTGAACATAAGGTTTATTCAGATCTGGACCAACTTCGAAATTTGCATATGAGGACTTACCGGAATTGTTATATGTTGTTCCCGGCCTCATTTAAACTTGCCTTGATGTGTTGCTCTTGTTTGCATCATTTCTTGCCATGAGTAGCCTCATGTAGCTTTGTCATGCATCATGCTTGTTTGTGCATCATGCCTTGTCCATGTGTGGTGTGTTTAGTATGTTGTGTGCTTCTTCTCGATAGTTCCCGTTTCGTTGCGATCGTGAGGATTCGTTCGTCTACGCTTGGTTCGTCTTCGTGGCTTCATCTTCTTCATGGACTCGTTCTTCTTCCTTGCGGGATTTCAGGAAAGATGACCGCTACCCTGGATCTCACTACTATCATTGCTATGCTAGTTGCTTCGTTCTATCGCTATGCTGCGTTACCTATCTTTTGCTCATCAAGCCTCCCATATTGCCATGAACCTCTAACCTTTGACACCTTTCCTAGCAAACTGTTGTTTGGCTATGTTACCGCTTTTGCTCAGCCCCTCTTATAGCGTTGCTAGTTGCAGGTGAAGTTGAAGATTGCCCCATGATGGACAGGACTATGTTGGGATATCACAATATCTCTTATATTATTAATGCATCTATATACTTGGTAAAGGGTGGAAGACTCGGCCTTATGCCTGGTGTTTTGTTCCACTCTTGCCGCCCTAGTTTCCGTCATACCGGTGTTATGTCCTCGGATTTTGCGTTCCTTACGCGGTTGGGTGATTTATGGGACCCCCTTGACAGTTTGCTTTGAATAAAACTCCTCCAGCAAGGCCCAACATTGGTTTTACCATTTGCCTCACCACCACCTATACTTTTCCCTTGGGAGTCGCTCTCTCGAGGGTCATCTTTATTTTAGCCCCCCCCCCCCGGGCGAGTGCTTGTCTAAGTGTTGGTCTGAACCGAGCAACCTGCGAGGCCACCTCGGGGCAACTCAAGGGCTGGTTTTACTCGTAGCTTGACTTATCCGGTGTTGCCCTGAGAACGAGATATGTGCAGATCCTATCAGGATTGTCGGTGCATCAGGCGGTCTTGCTGGTCTTGTTTTACCATTGTCGAAATGTCTTGTAAATGGGGATTCCGAGTCTGATCGGGTCTTCCTGGGAGAAGGTATATCCTTCGTTGATCGCGAGAGCTTATCATGGGCTAAGTTGGGACACCCCTGCAGGGTATAATCTTTCGAAAGCCGTGCCTGCGGTTATAGGCAGATGGGAATTTTTTAATGTCCGGTTGTAGATAACTTGACACTGGATCCGAATTAAAACGCATCAACCGCGTGTGTAGCCGTGATGGTCTCTTCTAGGCGGATTCCGGGAAGTGAACACGGTTTCTGGGTTATGTTTGACGTAAGTAGGAGTTCAGGATCACTTCTTGATCATTGCTAGCTTCACGACCATTCCACTTGCTCTCTTCTCGCTCTTATTTGCGTATGTTAGCCACCATATATGCTTAGATGCTGCTGCAACCTCACCACTTTACCCCTTTCATTCCCTTTAACCTTTGCTAGTCTTGATACCCATGGTAATGGGATTGCTGAGTCCTCGTGGCTCACAGATTACTACAACAACAGTTGCAGGTATAGGTTATGCGATTATCATGACGCGAGAGCGATGTTTGCTTGTGTTGGAGTTCTTCTTCTGCTTCTTCTTTGATCAGGGGATAGGTTCCAGGTCGGCAGCCTGGGCTAGCAGGGTGGATGTCGTTTGAGTTTCTGTTTGTGTTTCATCCGTAGTCGGATGATGTTCTTATGTATTGTGATGATGTATTCGTGTGGCATTGTATGCCTTTTGTATGTATCCCCATCTATTATGTAATGTTGATGTAATGATATCCACCTTGCAAAAGCGTTTCAATATGCGGGTCTATCCTTGGTGGGACCTTCGAGTTTCCTTTTGGATAGGGTCGCATATTGGGCGTGATAAGTTGGTATCAGAGCCTCGACCGACCTTAGGAGCCCCTTGTTTGATCGTGTAATTTGGCCGTTGTTTAGTCTAGAAGAAAACTGTTTTTGGAGTCTAGTTATATCAAAGAGTAGGAATTCTTTTTACTCCTCAGTCCCTTCATCGCTCTGGTGAGGAATCTTGACGTAGGTGTTTTGAATTACTCCTCTTCCCTTTTCAAACTTTCTTTAGGATCACACAGTTGGTTTTCCGATCATTGGTTCTCAGCTCTTTTCATCTGGTGCATTTCCTGTCAAGTTGACTTGAGCCTCTTCATCTTTGCCAAGTTCGATCCTCAGTTGTTTTCTTTTCCCACCTACCCTACCTTTTTCTTCTCGAAGCCGGAGTCCGTAATCGAGTATCCATCCTACTCATGCGAAGTATTTGCTTTCTTTCCTCAATGACTTCAACCGGTGTTTTCTCTTCAAGATATTCGTCGATTTCCCCTTCCAAGTTGCATTTGTTTTCCCGCCCTCCCACCCTTTTTCTTCCCGGAGTCTGACTCTCTCTCGACCATCAATTTCATTCTTGTGGAGTCTCTTCAGTCTTCCGTCAATTATTTCAACCGGTGAATTCTCATTTTGTTCGTCATTCTTCATCTCTTTATCTTCTCCGGTGGATTCAATTCCCTTTTCAGTAGTGATTATATTTTCCCTCAGCTCAAGTGTTCTCCTTGCTTGTTCGCCTCTCGCCAGTTTATCCTTCCTGAGTGTTCAAGACATCTCAGGAGATTCGTCTGTGTTCCAATTAATTCGAGGCTGTCACCTCATTTAAATATTTCAATTGTTCCGACGCTTCATCCATCTGTTCAACAATCCTTTTCCAACGGTGTTTTCTTTCAGTGGGCCCTAACCCACAGGTCTTTTTCCAGGATCTTACCTGACTCTTCTAATTTCCCGGAGCTATTCTCAAATTCTTTTTGAAGTGTGACGTAAGAATGGGTTCCATCAGTCACATGCCTTCTCCAAGATTGTTTTCAAAAACTTTTCATTGTTGGCTCAATCCCTTCGTTTTTCATTCTCCCGGAGTACCTCAATAATTTTGGTGGTGTTTCTCGTCATCATTTGAAGATCGAAGAAGAATTTTTCCTCTAAATCTTGCCCGTCCTCTTGAAGATTCATGGTTCTAGCTTCATATCATCCTCTCGAATTATTCCAATTATCAGATATTCTTTTCTTACCCATCCGGAGAATGTCAGAAGTTGTTTTCCCGTTTCTTTTCACCGGAGGCCATCATTACAGTTATCATTCTCTATTTATCCCGGTGCTTCGTTCAAGTGTTCTTTAATCAACTCATGATCTCTTTGTTCTTTTACATCTAAATCCCCTCTAGCTTATTGGTTCTTCAAATTCTTCCTGGTGATTCTTTCTCTTTCATTAGTCATTTTCGAATTCTTGCGGTGGCTCGTTCAAGATTCTTTTTCCTTGATTATCATTTTAATCCATTCGTTCTTTCGAATCCTACCGGTGGTTCATGAAGACCTTCTCAAGGTGGCGCTATATCTCTTCTCAATCCTTTTCAAGAAGAATAAGTAGTATGCTAAAATCCATTGCTTGTCATCAATTTAATTTGATGAAGGATAAGCATACCATAAATCTTATTCCCTTTTCTTCGGAGTTTGTTCTTGATGAATAAATTCTAGTTCCAAGTGTTTTCATCTTTTCTTTTCCGGAGTTCAAATTTCCTCGGCCATGTCATCGGAACCTCCATCTAAATCATCGCAAGGCTCATCTTATTCTTTCTTCCTTCATTCTATCTCATCATCCTTTTGTCACCAGAGCTCTTCATGGTGGCTCTTCATGATTTAATTCATTCCTCAAGTGTTCATCAAGATTCTTGTAGGCGAAGCTCAAGTTTTCTTCTTCTTGCTTCGCGAGGTGCATTTAATTCTCCAGTTTCTTTTCAAATGGAGTTTTGCTTTTCTTCTTTCTTCCCAGTTATTTAATATTTTCCGCTCGTGGTTGGTTATGACCTCATAATTTCTGAGATGTTATCCATAAGTCCACAACAAGCTTATTCTTTCGTTGTTGATTTTCTCAACAACTCCAGGCAATCCTTCCTTCTAAGTTCTTTTCATTCCATTCTTTCAATTCTTCCGGAGGCATTGCATTGTTCATCTCGTCAAGTGTCATCCCATCTTGTGAAACTCATGTTCTATTCCTCCATGTTTCAGCCGGAGTGCTGCCTAAATCCTTTCAGTCTTATTCGTTTCTTAACTCATTCTAACCGGAGTGGTTTCATAGTCTATCTGATTCCATGAGCATTTGATTCTCGTCATTCTCGTCGTTCCTTTCTTCTTCTCAAGTGCTCTCGATTCTTTGCTTCTTCTCTTGAGTTCTTGTTTGACCTCTTCCTTTTCCCTTCTGTCTCGGTCCTAAGATCTCGGGACGAGATCTCTTGTTAGTGGAGGAGTGTTGTAACGCCCCGGATTCGATGCGCCAGGTGTCTGCCAGTTATTCACCGTCATTGCCATGTCATTTGCTTGCGTGTTGCATTTTATCATGTCATCATGTGCATCTCATTTTGCATACGTGTTCGTCTCATGCATCCGAGCTTTTTCCCCGTTGTCCGTTTTGCAATCCGGCTCTCCTATGCCCTCCGGCGTTCCCCTTTTCTCTCTCATTGTCAGCGGGTGTTAAACATTCTCGGAATGGACCGAGTCTTGCCAAGCGGCCTTGGTATACCACCGGTAGACCGCCTGTCAAGTTGTGTGCCATTTGGAGTTCGTTTGATACTCCAACGGTTAACCGCGTAGTCCGAAACCTCCCTTTTCTCTTTGCAGCCCAACACCCCTCCAAAGTGGCCCAAAACCCAGCAAACTCCCCTCCATGCTTTCGGTCGTTCGATCACGATCGCGTGGCCAAAAACCGCTCCCCATTTGGACTCTCCTAGCTCCCTCTAGCTATAAATAGGTGTCTCCCCCGGAATTTTCGCGCAGATGAACCCTAGCCTCTTCCCCTGCACGCAGTCGGACATGTCCGCCCGGTGGCCGGACACGTCCACCGCCCTGCAGCCACGTCGCCCCGGCCAATCGCGGCCCGCCACCTCAGCTCTGCCGCCGCCTCGCCCAATCCCACAGCACCACCTCACCCTCTCTCTCTCTCCACCCCGCCGCCGGCCCGCGCGGCCCGCTGCAGGCCCATGGAGCCCGGTCGCTACCGCCGCGCCCGTGCCTC
>NC_041383.1:69130112-69133786 GCF_002162155.2 Triticum dicoccoides
CCGGCCACCCTCCGCCGGCGCCCCTCCGCCCGGCCGCTGCCGCCCGGCCGCCGCTCCCCTCCATCCGGCCGCCACGCCGCCCAGCTCCGGCAAGTCCGGCCCCGCCCGATCCAGATCCCGATCCGGATCACAAGGTTGCCCCCGTTTTCACTGTCCTGTATATTATTTACATTATCATGCCATGTTCATTGCATCATATCTCTGCATCCGTAGCTCCGTTTTGTGCGTGTGATATGTCAAATTGTTCGTCTCAACGAGTATTTCATTTCATTCCATTGCATCGTGTTCATTTGAGGTCATCTTGATGCCTGAATCATCGTTGCAAGAGTGCTTCATAATGTTGGTTGCTGTCTATTAACAGAACTTGCTCATTTGTCATTTTTTCCATGTTTGATGTGTGCATCCTATGAGGTTGATGTCTACATGTGTTTTGATCTATGCCATGCCATCTTTACAGTGGTGTATGCCATGTATTTTTTTGATCAATGTGGTGACTAGCACAAGCATGTAAACTAGGCTTCGTGATGTTGCTGATTTTAGTCCCTGTTCTGCTATTATTTTGATGCCATGTAAACTTGATGCTACAGAGATATCCATGCTTATTTTGAGATACTTCAGTAAGGATGTTTTGAACATATGGTTTTTTTCTATCCATTCATGCCCCTGGTTGCAATTATGGAGTAGTCTAGCATGTCCTTTTCATGCTCTACTTTTGCTACAAAATGTTTCCTGACAGATTGTTTACATGTTATTCAATTTTGCCAAGGTTGTTGTAGTTGATCCTTGCATGCTATGGACTTGTTCTTGCATTGGTTAGCTTCATAAACATGTCTTCTTGCTGATGCTATGCTTACCTTGTCATGCAATGACTTGTGGCGAGTGAATCAAGCTTGTTAAGTAGGGTACTTGCTGTTGCCATGCCTAGCTTCATAAACATGTCTTCTTACTGTTGGTTGCCCTGTCATGCCATGTTTTGCTCTGTAGTGAGTTGCACAAGCTCATCTACATGCCTACTTATTGTTGTTCCTGCCATGTATGAATCTGTAATATAACTTGCTATGTTTACATGGGTGCCATCATATTTTCTGATCATTTTGGCTCATGGTCAGTAAGGGACTTTTGTTCTATGCAATGAGTAGATTCATGCCATTCCTTTGTTTGCCATGTTAAGTTCCCATAACATGTTGTTTGATAGCTCTAAACATTGCCACCTGATGTTATTTTCTGCAAAGTCTGAACTGTTATTATTTGCAATCTTGCCATGTGTGTTTGAGCTTGTTCTAGTGATTTCTGGAGATAGCTCAGTGTTCATGTTTTGTTATGCTTTACCTGTACATCATGCCCATGTCTTTTGTTTTCTTGTTGAGGTCCTGTAGCATATTGTTTCGATGCTTGCAAGATGCCTAGTTGCTGTTTTGGACAGCTTGTCCTTTAAACTTGTTTCATGTGTGAGTGTTGAACCGTTGCTCCATTTTGAGTGTGCTCTATATGAAACTTGCTTAGTTTTGCTTGTAGCTTCATATTATCATGTTGCATTCATGTTTTGAGGTGTTTTCTTGATGTTTGAATGCATTTTGCATCAATGCCATGTTTAACTTGTTTTGCTTATATCTTCTAGGCCGTAGCTCCGAACTAAATGATCTTTATATGTAACTTGACTAGAATCTCGTGTAGATCATCTTGGTGCATCTTAACTTGCTGTTTAACAACTTGAACATAAGGTTTATTCAGATCTAGACCAACTTCGAAATTTGCATGTGAGGACTTACTGGAATTGTTATATGTTGTTCCCGGCCTCATTTAAACTTGCCTTGATGTGTTGCTCTTGTTTGCATCATTTCTTGCAATGAGTAGCTTCATGTAGCTTTGTCATGCATCATGCTTGTTTGTGCATCATGCCTTGTCCATGTGTGGTGTGTTTAGTATGTTGTGTGCTTCTTCTCGATAGTTCCCGTTTCATTGCGATCGTGAGGATTCGTTCGTCTACGCTTGGTTCGTCTTCGTGCCTTCATCTTCTTCATGGACTCGTTCTTCTTCCTTGCGGGATTTCAGGAAAGATGACCGCTACCCTGGATCTCACTACTATCATTTCTATGCTAGTTGCTTCGTTCTATCGCTATGCTGCGTTACCTATCTTTTGCTCATCAAGCCTCCCATATTGCCATGAACCTCTAACCTTTGACACCCTTCCTAGCAAACTGTTGTTTGGCTATGTTACCACTTTTGCTCAGCCCCTCTTATAGCGTTGCTAGTTGCAGGTGAAGTTGAAGATTGCCCCATGATGGACAGGATTATGTTGGGATATCACAATATCTCTTATATTATTAATGCATCTATATACTTGGTAAAGGGTGGAAGACTCGGCCTTATGCCTGGTGTTTTGTTCCACTCTTGCCGCCCTAGTTTCTGTCATACCAGTGTTATGTTCCTGGATTTTGTGTTCCTTACGCGGTTGGGTGATTTATGGGACCCCCTTGACAGTTCGCTTTGAATAAAACTCCTCCAGCAAGGCCCAACATTGGTTTTACCATTTGCCTCACCACCACCTATACTTTTCCCTTGGGAGTCGCTCTCTCGAGGGTCATCTTTATTTTAGCCCCCCCCCCAGGCCAGTGCTTGTCTAAGTGTTGGTCTAAACCGAGCAACCTGCGGGGCCACCTCGGGGCAACCCGAGGGCTGGTTTTACTCGAAGCTTGACTTAGCCGGTGTTGCCCTGAGAACAAGATATGTGCAGCTCCTATCGGGATTGTCGGCATCGGGCGGTCTTGCTGGTCTTGTTTTACCATTGTCGAAATGTCTTGTAAACGGGGATTCCGAGTCTGATCGGGTCTTCCTGGGAGAAGGTATATCCTTCGTTGATCGCGAGAGCTTATCATGGGCTAAGTTGGGACACCCCTGCAGGGTATAATCTTTCGAAAGTCGTGCCTGCGGTTATAGGTAGATGGGAATTTGTTAATGTCCGGTTGTAGATAACTTGAAACCAGATCCGAATTAAAACGCATCAACCGCGTGTGTAGCCGTGATGGTCTCTTGTCGGCGGAGTCCGGGAAGTGAACACGGTTTCTAGGTTATGTTTGACGTAAGTAGGAGTTCAGGATCACTTCTTGATCATTGCTAGCTTCACGACCGTTCCGCTTGCTCTCTTCTCGCTCTTATTTGCGTATGTTAGCCACCATATATGCTTAGACGCTGCTGCAACCTCACCACTTTACCCCTTTCATTCCCTTTAAGCTTTGCTAGTCTTGATACCCATGGTAATGGGATTGCTGAGTCCTCATGGCTCACAGATTACTACAACAACAGTTGCAGGTACAGGTTATGCGATGATCATGACGCGAGAGCGATGTTTGCTTGTGTTGGAGTTCTTCTTCTGCTTCTTCTTCGATTAGGGGATAGGTTCCAGGTCGGCTGCCTGGGCTAGCAGGGTGGATGTCGTTTGAGTTTCTGTTTGTGTTTCATCCGTAGTCGGATGATGTTCTTATGTATTGTGATGATGTATTCGTGTGGCATTGTATGCCTTTTGTATGTATCCCCATCTATTATGTAATGTTTATGTAATGATATCCACCTTGCAAAAGCGTTTCAATATGCGGGTCTATCCTTGGTGGGACCTTCGAGTTTCCTTTTGGATAGGGTCGCATATTGGGCGTGATACCCACCCTGAACCCTAAGAT
>NC_041383.1:69134012-69136009 GCF_002162155.2 Triticum dicoccoides
CCCAAAAGTCTATTCAGTCGATTGAAGTGTAGCTAAATCAGAGCAGAGCAGTAGCACGAGCGAGGGGGAGAGCAGCAGCAGCAGTAGCGTGAGCAAGAGCCAGAGCAGCAGCAGCTGGGCGAGCGAGCGAGCAAGCAAGAGTCGGAGCAGCAGCAGTAGATCCGGCTGGTATGGACACCGCCACCGAAGGGGCCTCACACTGGGGGAGAGCCATCATGGAGATGTCGCCCGCGGCGCCGGCTTCAAGGTAGCTGCTCCATGGGGGTGCGGGATGGAGCACCGTCGGCGCCAGGAGGTCGAGTTAAGAAGAAGGTGTGATGCGATGAGTGTACAACCTCTTTGGTGGCGCCGAGTAGGCCTCGGCTTCGTCCGAGGAGTCGGTGAGGATGCTGCGGTTCCGGTGGAGTAGGTTAAGGCGGCGCTGTGGGGATGGAGTAGCCGCAATGGACGAGGCGATCTTCGTAGCAGCTCCTTGGAGGTGGAGGACGGGGCGGCCGAACCGGCGGGACGACGAGATGGACGACGGATCCTCATCTAGGGAGGTGGACGAGGGACGTCGAGCTGTTGCGGTGGACGACGTTGTCAGGGAAGAGGCTCCGCCTGGGCAGCGGTGAGGTCGCGAATGGAGGAGGTTGGGGTTTCACGGCTGGAGCGAAGAGGTTATGGCGGCCTGGGATTTCGAATGGCGAAAAGGAGGCAATGGGAGGGTGTGAACCATGACTTAGGGACGTGCTTGTCCAAAATGTAGGGTGTGTTACAAAAGTACACCCATCGATTTGAACTAGCGGCCCTTTCAGCTCAGGGTTAGAAAGGGGATTTCATGTGTCGAGATTTGGCAGCTGGAGGGAGTTTTCGCGCGCGTTGTAATTTCGGGATAGCAAGGCGCGGGTTTTGAAGGCGCCAGTTTTGGGAGCATGATATCTGAATTTTCAGGCTATAACAAGGCGCGGGTTGAATTTTAGGGACAAGCCTAACGTGTAATATTGTACTTGTACGTAGCAAATCAATTCGCACTTCCCTCAACAAAAAAACAAAAAAAATAAAACTATTCACACCACACAAAGAGAGAGTCTTGCCCCGTTTTACTATACAAATGTTATTCAAAGCTACTCCCTCCTTCCATCTATATAGAGCCTAATGCGTTTTTCGATGCTAACTTTGACCAAATATTAGAGAAATAATATATGACATGCAACTTACACAAAGCACACCGTTAAATTTGTGTGTGAAAGGAGCTTTCAATGACATAATTTTCACATTGTGCATGTCATGTACTATTAATCTTGTCAATAGTCAAAGGCGGTCTTAAAAACGCATTACGCCCCATATAGATGGAAGGAGGGAGTATGAATCCATGTTATGTCCAATTAAATTTTTTCGCTGGCTGTATAATGCATGTAACCTACTCATACCAACATTTTAGTGCATTCCAAATGTCTATACTACCGCTGCAATTTGAACTGAATTTGAATTCGTTTCTCTATTTGAAAAAGAACCTACAAGCATGATTGTTGCCAACTTCAACCATCATTCGTGTATTACCTTAATAACACACCACATGATTACTTTAGACATAGATATGAACTATGTGTACTATATGAACTCGAATTCTATTTTTTGAATACACTTGATGTTGATTCCAAATAATAGTACATTTGATGTACTAATTATATATTCATAATCTAAACCATGTTCCATACATACACCGTGTTTATCACACAAAGTATAGTGCCCGCCCCCTACATTATGACAAGTATTTAGACCTGAGTTGCAAAAGCCACACATTAGCCAAAATTATAATGAATGTTCTAAATTATGATATCTTCTTCAAGTATCCGTATCCACTTTTTTATAATGAATAATAATCTTTGTTCGTCTTTTACACCTTCACGATCCTCTTCTATTTGTAGCTAGCTAGCGCTAACTTTCTATCGTGCATGCACACGCCCGCCCCCCTCTCACCCCCCCCCCCTTGGCATCCCCTCCATCGCGCACGT
>NC_041383.1:69136462-69137245 GCF_002162155.2 Triticum dicoccoides
TTACTTCTCTTTAGGTCGTTCGCCCGCGGTGTGTGTAGGCCCCCGACTCCTTATTTCCGGCACACACCGGTCGATATACCTCTCTAGCCAAGTGTGCCTACCACAAACACATATATACTTCCCCTCTTCTATTCTCACCGTCCATGCCCCCCTATGTCCAATACGGCTCCACGCAGGTGCACACACCCGCCTCTCTTTTCATTGATCTCATACTCGCACACTCCTCCCCCCTCGACATGGTAGGCCTCTCGCACCACCTCCTAGCTGCACCCCTCTCCCCTATATGTTTCTCCGGACCTTATTTGCTTCTAACACATGCATGCATGTATACATACCGATCTCCCTACATATAGCCAGGTTGACTATAATTCGTTTTCCCCACACACCGATACACTTACCTCGCTAGTTATGTCTCTCCCTTTCTCAGACACACGACGATTGATCTTCCTATGTAGTTATGTATGCTTACCACAACCATATTGCCTCCCCTCATCATCCTTGCATACCTCCCGACATGTCTCTCACATGCACGTGCATAGACAGACAGACATCCCCCGCCCTCTCTTATTGATAATGCACTTGTACCCTCCGTTTGTCTAGCAGGCCTCTCCCACAATTTGTGAGACGCCACTCCACCACCAACCCTCCGACACTCTACTTTTGTCTTTCTCCCAACCTTATTCCTCTGATACACATATTCATGGATGTCGATCGATCTCCCTCAGTACATAGCTAGGTCTCTCTCCTTCCCCAAACATATACTAGTCGATCGGTCTCTGCCCC
>NC_041383.1:69137538-69174543 GCF_002162155.2 Triticum dicoccoides
GATAGTCGAACGTTGTAGGTAGGTATCCATGCCACGAAGAAAAACTGCACCTCTGCCCTCTCAAATTCTAGTAGGCCAGCCGCCCTGTATCTTTGCCGTGGGCAAACACAAATTCGATGGCACTCTTTATTGATCACGCAACCACACACTTCATCCATGTTTTCAATTCTATCGATATCTCACGTCCATGACTCCGTTTCACACACATTACATATGTTACGTTTTTTTTGTTTGAGATATCATCAACACACTGCCTCTGTTTCGCACAAACCATCTCTCTCACACCCACCCACGTACGTACCTGCACCTAAAGAAGAGGTGCATGCAGGACGCACGTACTCACGTCTTGTTCCCAGCCACACCCGCGCGGGTACACGGTGGAGTTCGTTTCTGTATGAAAAGGCAGCCCACGTGATAATTTGACGTGTGTAGCAGTTGTTTACTCGAAGGAGGGTCGTGTACCACGCCTAGATGGAACAAAGTTTGACTTGACGCGTTAGTATTAAATAAAGAATATAAAACGATTGCCGTGGGGAAAATGGAAAAATGGGTTTGTCTCTCATCACACCATCTCACACAAGGCGGCGGTGGCCTCTCTCTCTCAGTGTTGGTTAGTGATCCGGTCGCATCCCGTCCGCCGGCGGAAAGGGAGGATGTGCATCGTCTCTTCGTTCGACGGTGTTGAGATAGCACATCTCAATCTGCGGTACCCGCTGTTCACTCTGACCAAGCTCCAGCGCAGTAGGGTCTTCGCCACTTGCTTGCTGCCGCAGTATGGGCAGATCCCGGCCGCCGGTGCCCTACTAGTAACATCTTGACGACCCTCAGGTACAGCTTCCTCCGTCCTTGCTCCACTACCCATCTTCCCACGTTGCTGCATGTGGATCTTCTTTAGTTGTTTTCTTAAATTGTATCTCGACCGACGTACTTTCCATCTTGCAATCTCATCCTCAAACCATTTTTGATAAACCACCATGTGCTATCTTTCCCTCATTACATGGAATATGCTTCTTTTCTGTCGGCGTATGTGTCTACAACTCGTGTTATTGGGCAGTAATTGCTTCCTTTCTACCTCATTTTGCAAACAGGGCTATCCATTTTCACCTCGTTGCTATTGTGACCTTTTGGTGAACTGCACAAATCACTTTTTTCTTAAGAGTGTTTTGTGCAGTTCCGCCAAAATGTCACACGGGCAACATTTTTACATTTCTGTGGGACTGTAGAAAGGGAGATTGGTTTTGCTATCCTCCTCATCCAACTCCGTGTCTAATCTTCTCCAACAAGTAGTTAGTTCTAACAAGAGATCGTAGAGGTGATCAGCTTCTATTTGTGTGTGTTATGTTTCATCATCTAGTTCCACTATTATTGTAATCACACTGACTGGATATCTTTGCAAACAGGGATGGTCCGCTCGATTTTAGTGGAGCTGCATAAAATGACCGGATTGTGGTGTCCTCCATACACCTCTTTTGTGGCTACAGAGCTGGGTGAAACTAGCTGCCGAACAATGAACACTGTGCCAAGGAAATGGAGCCATGCCTACAAACAACATCAGTCCATTATATATTTTTCTTTATTTGTACACCTTCTCACAACTTTGTCTTCAGTTGTGATGTGAATATTGGAGCTGATCTGCGAACCATTGAGATGCATTAGCAGCCATGGTAGTTTCATTTGTATTTGATGGAATGTTGTAACGAGATAATCTTGAGGCAAGAAAAATGAATCCTAAGTTGAAACCTTTTTTTCCTGCGGGAACCAAAGTTGAAACCTTCATAGCATCACGGTACAATTTCATTAAAATTATGTGTTGTCGGTGTACTAAAACAGGGGCGCTCTTTTGTACCCCTTATTTGTGCATGGGCAGTCAGAGCCGCGCCCATGGCCACGCTTAAGCAAGGCAGGGACAGGAAATCGGAGCCACAACACAGAATCAAAGCAACGCCAAGACAGAGGCATAAAGAGCAAGAGGGCGAAGTGGTTCCCCCTGGCAAGACCCTTGCCGGGGCGGCCCCCATGGCCTCGGCAAGGGCCTTGTCGGGGCAGCCCACCTGATGCCAGCAGGGCACGCCACCCTTGAGCCCCAGGTCCTCCAGCGCCACCAAACGCGTTGGGACCAGGGCTCAGGAGGTGCCTCCATGGTGGCATGCAGATCTTTGTGAAGACATAGGATAAACACTCCAAATCAGAGGAAGAATGGAGAGAAACGAACCTCAACGGGGTTCTCACCGGAGGAAACCACAAGACCCTCGACAAGGTCCTTGTCGGGGACGACCACGATGCCATGGCAAGACCCTTGCCAGGGCAGGCAAAGATCTTCCACCCTCGGTGAAGGTACATGATGTGAGGGGCGGGGAACTCGACGTCGGCCCAGGTGCCGCTGTTCCCGCAACCCCTCATATGCAGCCGCAGCGCCTGCGGTGGGTCTAGCAACATCTCTCGTGCAAATGGGGTCGGATGGCGAAGACGATGGCGCGGCGGCTGGCACAGCCTGATGAAGAACTCGTAGGGGTTATCCCTAACGTGGCCCTCCACCGGGGGAGGGGCCGCTGACGGAGGCGAGGCCGATCTACCGCCCTGTCCTCCTCTTACCCGAGCACCGCGACGGCCTCGACCTAGCCCTCTCCCCCTCCCTCTAACGGTCGGCTCCGCTGCTACGAGCTCTTGGGGAGGAGCGACGCGTTGTCGAGCAGAGACCCTCGCCGCCACTGATGAAGCATCACCGCGCCCTCTCGCCATGGTAGAAAAGAGGAAGGAGCGGGGATGGGGAGAGGCGGATGGTAAGGGACTGAGAGGTGTCGTTCCTCCCGCTCCCCTCCTTATAAAGAGAAAGGGGCGGGCCTCGGCCGCCCCTCTCGGCCAATCCAGCTCATGAAAGGTGACAGCGGGTGAGGCCGTCGACCGCCCTCCCCGCCCAATTGAAGGCGCGTGGGAATCGGCCCACGCGCGCACATCTTCTCGTATCCCGCTCGCCTGTCATTCGCTCTACGTCATGCATGTAGCATACGTGGCGCGAGAGACGGGCGTAATGGGGCGCGTGGCGCGACAGTTCCCAAGAAAGGATAGTAAATGAACAGCGGCCCTGCGGTCTCAAAGGGACACGCAAGCCGCCTCTTTACCGTTCACCGCAGATGACGCAAGCGTGCTTCGATCACCCACGCACGCAACCCCCACGTCACGCATTCGACGCGGGTCATGGGGAAGCGCAGCGGACAAAAAGATACCACGGTAAAAACCGCCTGCCTGCCCGCGCACCCTTCTGGGCCTGGCCCAACAACGTGTCGCGCTTATGTGTGGACCAGGTATGGGGGCTCCTATCGGTGTACTAAAACAGGGGAGCTCTTTTGTACCCCTTATTTGTGCACGGGCAGTCAGAGCCACGCCCATGGCCACGCTTAAGCAAGGTAGGGACAGGAAATCGGAGCCACAACACAGAATCAAAGCAACGCCAAGACAGAGGCATAAAGAGCAAGAGGGCGAAGTGGTCCCCCCCCCCGGCAAGACCCTTGCCGGGGCGGCCCCCACGGCCCTGGCAAGGGCCTTGCTGGGGCAGCCCACCTGACGCCAGCAGGGCACGCCACCCTTGAGCCCCAGGTCCTCCAGCGCCACCAAACGCGTTGGGACCAGGGCTCGGGAGGCGCCTCCATGGTGGCATGTAGATCTTTGTGAAGACAGAGGATAAACACTCCAAATCAGAGGAAAAATGGAGAGCAACGAACCTCAACGGGGTTCACACCGAAGGAAACCACAAGACCCCGGCAAGGTCCTTGCCGAGGACGACCACGACGTCACAGCAAGACCCTTGCCGGGGTGCCAGCAAGGTCCTTGCTGAGGGCATCCCCGAGGCTGCGGCCAGGCCCGCACTCGTCAAGTCTCTACCACCATTCCCATACAGCTGCCAGCCCACCATCTGGGCAGGCACCTACGTGTCAATGTGAGCCTTCTCACCAACTCAGCCCATGCCTACATGGTGGCATGCAAACCTTCATGAAGGCCCTACCACCGTGCCACCTCAGCTGCATGCTAGCCTACATGGCGCTGGCCGCCTCGCTGGCCCAGGCGCGTGTCGAGACAAGGCGAAGCGGCGGTAAAGTGGAGGGGGCACGTCAGAGGCGCAGAGAATGCGCCTTGTCCCGTAATAGCTAGTGATAAGCTTAGCTACAGTACCCCGATGCCACCTCCTGGTACCACTGTGGCGATCCCCTTGCCTATAAAAGGAGGCCCAAGGCATCCAGGAGAAGGATTCAGATCTTTTGGACAAGTTATGCCCATTGTAGCTAGCTCCAGAACAAGAACACTCAAACAGAGATCTTAGGCAGGAGTAGGGTATTACGCTCGACGCGGCACGAACCTGGGTAAATGTCCTGTGTCCACTAAATTGGCCTCCGATCCTGCTCTCCTCTCAACCCCGCGCCCCACAACCGTAGTAGGGATCTCGTTTTGATCCCATAGGTGTCGTTCTCAGCGACATGCGTACATATAATCAAATCCTGAAGGATTGATAGCAATGCCAGAAACAATTCAACTTCGTTTCACCGACATGTGGGACATCCTTCATCTGGCT
Organism: Triticum dicoccoides; assembly: GCF_002162155.2. Classification (NCBI taxonomy): domain Eukaryota; kingdom Viridiplantae; phylum Streptophyta; class Magnoliopsida; order Poales; family Poaceae; genus Triticum; species Triticum dicoccoides. The sequence goes on from NC_041383.1 coordinate 69,142,103, forward strand.
CCACCTGCCAGGTAGCAATATTGAGTGCACAACACAACTGCAGGGAAAGATTCACCCTGGTCGTTGTGCCGCAATAGTAATGACTAGTGAGCAGTCAAATCACAGAGCCCCACCTTTGCCACAGTAAGTTGCTTGGATGAAGCAACCATCATGTCTCTGTTCCTTGAATCCGCTGGTACTCCCATATTCCCAGAGTAATAAGTTGCTCGGGCGAATTAACCATCACTTCACCTTTCCCATAGTAAGTACTAGTACCTCATTTTTTTACTCTATAAACAATCACACGCGAATATTGGACGGTAGCAGCACAGCAACTTAATCAAAAATAGAAACCAACCAATGAACTACTACTACTGGTGAGCGTTTGCTAGTATATACATGGACAGATGGAGTACATGATATGTACTAGCAAATGCTCACCAGTAGTAGTACTTCATTGGTTGGTTTCGATTTTTGATTCAGTTGTTGTGCTGCTACCGTCCAATATTTGCGTGTGTTTGTTTCTAGAATAAAAAGAGGAGGTACCCCTACTTATGTTACTCCCACTACGCCTAGCCTAAGGTTAGTAGGTGACCTTGCTCTTGGCTCTTCGCCTCTTCTGGAAGTCGATGGTTCTATAGTAGTACTTCTGGCAATCTGACACCAAATGAACTATTGCACGTCCACCGCTTGTAAGCAAAAGTTTCTCCTCGTGCTGCGGGCCACCGTGAACGCGTTGGCGAGGGAGAAGGCGTAAGCAAGATTCTCGTCATTCTGCGAGTTGACGGGACACATCAAAGTTATTTAGTATGTACTTGAGGGAGTCCTGGATAAGGGGGTATCTGGACAGCCGGACTATATACTTTGGCCGGACTATTGGACTATGAAGATACAAGACAGAAGACTTCGTCCCATGTCCGGATGGGACTCTCCTGGGCGTGGAAGTCAAGCTTGGCGATCCAGCTGTAGATCTCCTCCTCTGTAAACCGACTCTGTGTAACCCTAGCCCCCTCTGGTGCCTATATAAACCGGAGGGTTTAGTCCGTAGGACTCACGATCATTATCATCAACAATCATACCATAGGCTAGCTTCTAGGGTTTAGCCTCTCTGATCTCATGGTAGATCAACTCTTGTAATACTCATATCATCAAGATCAATCAAGCAGGAAGTAGGGTATTACCTCCATCGAGAGGGCCCGAACCTGGGTAAACATCGTGTCCCCAGTCTCCTATTACCATTAGCCTTAGTTTCGGGACCCCCTACCCGAGATCCGCCGATTTTGACACCGACATTGGTGCTTTCATTGAGAGTTCCTCTGTGTCGTTGCTGCAAGGCTAGATGGCTTCTCCAACCTTCAACCACGCTGTCTTGGGCGAGAATTTTCTCCCCGGACAGATCTTCATGTTCGGCGGCTTCGCACTGTGGGCCAACTCGCTTGGCCATCTGGAGCAGATTGATAGCTACGCCCCCGGACATCAGGTCAGGTTTGGAAACCTAAACTACACCGCCGACATCGGCGGAGACTTGATCTTCGACGGATTCGGGCTTGTGTCAGGAGCGCCAAACAATCACGACGTGCACGACCTAGATCGGCAGTCGGATAGTATTCGGAACATCGCACCTGCTACCGCTCCGGACTTCGCTCCAGAGCGGGTCGTGCCTTCCAAGGACGGGTGGATGGACCCCGCCCCTGAGGCCGCATACTCCTCAGTGTTGGAGCCGAACACAGACTCCCCTCCTAAAGGGATCTGTGCCTCCGGACCCCCGGACTCACCTCCGGCTGTGTGTTCCGAACCGTGCGCGTCCGTGTCCATTGAATCTAGCTGGGCTCCAGTCATGGAGTTCACCGCCGCGGATATCTTTCAACACTCACCCTTCGGAGACGTGCTAGATTCGTTAAGGTCTCTCTCTCTCTCTCTGTCAGGAGACTCCTGGCCAAACTATGTCTGGCTCGAGTGGGAAGCTGGCGATGAAGAAATTCGTTTCCCACCCACCACCCACTTAATAGTCACGGTCGATGACTTGACCGACGTGCTTAACTTCAACTCCGAAGACATCGACGGTATAGACGATGATGAGGGAGCAGATCAGGAACCACTGCCCACAAGGCGCTGGACTGCCACCTCCTCATATGATATATATATGGTGGATACTCCCAGAGAAAACAATGGCGATGAGGCAACGGGAGAAAACCCCTCGGGGAAGAAAGGAAAACATGGGCGTCATCGGCACCGCTCCAAGCCCCGCCACAACAATACCGGCACTGGAGAAGAAAATCCAGATGGTGCCGAAGAGGAATACGATCCTGAATGAGGTGAACAGGAACACGGGCTAGCTAGCCCAGATGAACAGGCGACGAACGGATACTTGGAGGACGATAAATATATGCCTCCCTCTGAAGACGAGGTGAGCCTCGGTGATGAGGAATTCGGCGTACCAGAGGATCCCATAGAGCAGGAGCGCTTCAAGCACAGGCTTATAGCCACTGCAAGAAGCCTGAAGAAGAAGAAGCAGCAGCTCCAAGCTGACCAAGACCTGCTCGCAGATAGATGGACGGAAATCCTGGCGGCCGAGGAATACGGACTCGAGCCCCCGAGCAGGGGATACCCAAAGCATAAACCGCTAGAGGAAGAGGCCGAAGAGCCTGAACATCCAGCGCAAGATGAGGCTGACCGGCCACCTTGTGGCCGGGATAAAACAGGCTATGAGGCCGGACACCAGCCCGCACCCCCATGCCGGTTCACCACGGCCCGAAGGAATACGCAGGACCTGCGAGACATATTGGAAAACAACGCAGGACAATCAAGATCGATCTATGGATCATGGGGGCGCACCACAGCTCATGACACCGATCGTCATGTCGGATACAATGCTGATAAATCCGGCCAGGCCGGACATTACCGACCAGACCCAATCGGAATACGCCGCGACATAGCCCGGCACAGAGGCACCGCACACCCCCTCTGCTTCACTGATGAAGTAATGGAACATGAATTCCCAGAAGGGTTTAAACCCATCAACATCGAGTCATACGATAGCACAACAAACCCCACGGTGTGGATCGAGGATTTTCTTCTCCACATTCACATGGCCCACGGTGATGACCTACATGCCGTCAAGTATCTCCCACTAGATCTTAAAGGGCTAGCTAGACACTGGCTGAATAGCCTGCCCGCAAACTCCATTGGCAGTTGGGAAAATCTTGAGGACGCATTCCTCGATAACTTCTAGGGCACCTATGTGTGACCACCGGATGCTGATGACTTAAGTCACATTACCCAACAGCCCGGAGAGTCAGCCAGAAAATTCTGGACTCGGTTTCTCACTAAAAAGAACCAAATTGTTGACTGTCCGGACGCTGAGGCCCTGGCGGCCTTTAAGCATAATATCCACGACAAGTGGCTTGCCCGACACCTCGGCCAAGAAAAGCCGAAGACCATGGCGGCCCTCACGACACTAATGACCCGCTTTTGCGCGGGTGAGGACAGTTGGCTGGCTCGTAGCAACACCGCGCCTGGAAACCCTGGTATGTCAGACCTCCGTGACAATAACAGAAAGCCATGGCGCAACAGATACAAGCGTCGAAATAATGGCGACAATGCGGAGGATACGGCAGTCAATGCCGGATTCAGCAACTCCAAATCCGGTCAGCGGAAGAAGCCGTTCAAGAGAAACAATCCGGGATCGTCTAGCCTGGACCGCATACTCGACCGCTCGTGCCAGATTCATGGCACCCCCGATAAACCAGCCAATCACACTAACAGAGATTGCTGGGTGTTCAAACAGGCCGGCAAGATAAATGCCTAGAACAAAGACAAGGGGCTGCACAGCGATGATGACAAGGAGCCCCGGCGTCCGAACAGTAGAGGACAGAAGAAATCCCCCCCAGGTCAAAACGGTGAATATGATTTATGCCACTCACATCCCCAAGCGGGAGCGAAAGCGTGCACTTAGGGACGTCTATGCGGTGGAGCCCGTCGCCCCAAAGTTCAACCCATGGTCATCCTTCCCGATCACCTTTGATCGTAGGGACCATCCCACCAGCATCCGCCATGGCGGCTCAGCCGCATTGGTCCTTGACCCAATCATCAACGGATTCCACCTCACGCGAGTCCTCATGGACGGTGGCAGCAGCCTGAACCTGCTTTATCAGGATACAGTGCGCAAAATGGGCATCGATCCATCACGGATCAAACCCACCAAAACCACCTTCAAAGGTGTAATTCCAGGGGTAGAGGCCCGCTGCACGGGCTCAATAACACTGGAAGTGGTATTCGGATCTCCGGATAACTTCCGAAGCGAGGAGTTAATCTTCGATATCGTCCCTTTCCGTAGTGGCTATCACGCACTACTTGGACAAACCGCATTCTCTCGTTTCAATGCGGTATTGCACTATGCATACCTCAAGCTCAAGATGTCAGAACCTCGCATAACAGTTAATGGAAATACAGACCACTCCCTCCGTACGGAAGAACATACTGCGGCCCTCGCGGCCGAAGTACAAAGCAGCCTCCTCCGACAAACAGCCAATCCGGCAACGACATCTCCGAACACCATCAAGCGAGTCCGGAGTACCCCGCAACAGGACAGTAAGGCATGCTAGGAGCTCGATTAGCAATCTGGCCTCCATCCCAGGCCCATTCAAGCGGCGATTGTACCACGCGTGCACAATTACGCGCTCAAAATACCATGGGCATAGGTGGAGGCGAGATGACAATGCGGCCGGAGTGCGGTTCAGCCGCCAGGAGGCCCGCATACCTGTTTTTTCTCCTTTCTTCAGGACCCCACTTTTGGGCAGCCCCTTCAGAAGAGATCGGATAACCGGACTCATTATGGAGGGGCCACCAAGGAGGCAAGAGGCTTTTGCACACAAGGGAATACTCAGGTGGTCTTCTTCAATGATCGTTATACATGTTCTTACATACCCACATGTAGACTGCCCTCGGATAGGATATGTTAAATAGTCCTATTTCTTTTCTGCTTAATGCATCAATTTGTACACCTATGTTTTGTCATATTGTCCAAATAAATTGGAAGTAGTACGTAGCATCAGCTTCTTATTACTATCCTCATATTGTCTGTTGAATCCCTATTCAATATTGCATCCGTATGTTTTGGTACGGCCATTTTGCCAGGGGCTTCTTATCGAGCCCCATACTATGGCAAGGAAAGTCCGAACACTTTCAATAGTGCGGCACCCCGAACTTATAGCATTATATGCATCGGCTCCGAATCATGTCTTGGGTCAATAGTTGGGTTAGCCCGGCTCCCTTGTTTTGGTACCTTACGTTCCGTTATATCGGCTAAGGTAGCGCAGGGAGAACTACTGCGATTGTGTCCCGGTTCTGCCGGATGAGCACCTCAGTAGAGAGAGCCGAAAACTGACCGTCATGATGTGGCGAGAGCTGGTCGCTGTTCGCGAGGTACCAAAATCCCTAAAGATTTTTTCCGCTTAAGGCGATGAATCGGCTTCGTCCGATTTAGGCGTGTATAGCGCCCTAGTTCGGCTTTCTGAACACTAGGGGCTTCGCTGAAATTTAAAATTGTAGACTTCTATGGTCAAGTGAGAGTTATAGAGCCGAATAGTCTGATTGCCTTGTTCGCTGCGCCAAACACCTCCTTAAAGGACCAAAACTTTGGATAAAGAGTGTTTGGGTTTCCACGAACACCCCAGTACTAGTTACAAGGGGGCGGAAGCCGACGACTGGCCTACTTTTAGATTTTGATAAACGATCGCAGAGAAGGTAATATTTTAAATAAAACAAAGTGTTGCATAGCACAAATAAACCCGTTCTCATATTACACGGACGAAATGAGTACATTCACTCAAAAATTATGTTCCTAGGACATTCATTCGGCACAAGACGAGCGCCTTTCATAACGCCATCATAATATTTCTCGGGGCAGCAATGCTCCTTGCCCTCCGGGGGTCCATCCTTCACGAGCTTCTCAGCATCCAGCTTGCCCCAATGCACCTTAGCATGGGCAAAGGCCTGTCAGGCACCCTTAATGCATGCCGACTGCTTGATAACTTCTAGCTGTGGACAGGCATGCACCATCCGCTTCACCAGGCCAAAGTAGCTGTCGGGCAAGGGCTCGCCAGGCCACATCCGAACTATGAGGTCCCCCATGGCCTGTTCAGCCGCATTGTGGAGTTCGACCAGCTGCTTCGGTTGGTAACTCAGAGGCATCGGGTGTTCGGACCCAGTATATTGGGACCAGAATAGCTTCTCCATAGAGCTCCCCTCTTCAGCGCGATAGAACTCCGCAGCATCCGAAATTCTGCGTGGCGGATCTACGAATGCCCCTGGAGACCTCCGGATTCGTGTAAGTAAAAGAAATGACTCCTCCACATGCTTGCTTTGCATAAAGAATGCCTTACCCTCCGCTATATTCTTGGCCACCAGGATTTCCTGGAGGGCCTTTTGGGCTTCGGCCTTGGCATCGGTCGCACTCTGGAGGGACTTTGCAAGCTCAGACGCTTGCGTCTTGTAGTCATGCTCCAGGGAGCCGAACTTCTGGCCGAGCTCCTGGAGCTCCTGTTGTACCTCTCCTACCCGACCATCTTGTTTTTCTCACTCGGTGCGCTCAATATCTGCCTTGGCTTCGGCCGCGAACAGCGCTTCCTTCAGGGCCGCCACTTCGATCGTTGTCCCTATCAAAAGCCATGATGCTTTTTCTTAGCATCACCAACTTTTTATCCTCTATAAGACATATGGACGGGGTTTTTCTCACCTCTGTTCGCCTCGAGCTGCTTCTTCACGAGGCCGAGATCTGCTTCGGCTTGCCCCAGTTCGCGCTTGAGTCCGGCAACCTCGACCGTGCGTGCAGTGGCGGTCAGCAGCAGTGCCTGTTTGATTTATACAGAAAAATACTATTAGCTACCTGCGGATTTTTAGTTGACCCTCTATTTGGCTTTTCTTTCCGAACACCAACCAGAGCATCAGGGGCTACTATCTATCAGGTGATATTTCCTCACACTTTCTTTACCTCAAAGCCTGTTAGCAGGCTGGTGCAGGCTTCGGTCATCCCGCTCTTGGCGGACCGCACCTTCTGAATCACCGTACCCATAAGTGTACGGTGTTCATCCTCGATGGAAGCGCCTTGAAGCACTTCCAACAAGTTATCTGATGCCTCCTCCTGGGCGGAGGTCATCGGCACGGCCGGCTTGTCCTCCTTCGCGAGGGACTGCTTACCGGAATCCGGAACCTTTGTAGGCTCTGGTGCAGTGACCGACCGAGAGCCGGATTTACTGTGGCTCCCATTAGCATAATCCATGGGGTTCTCATCCCCCATGTGTCCAGCGCCTGAGATTTTTCCTTGGGGCATCTCCGGAACCGTCGCTTCCTGCTCTGGCATCCTCCGGGATAACACCTCGGTGTCATCCACGGGTCGTGGAGAGATCACCTCGGGAGTGAATTCATCTCCGATTCATTCAAAGACTCCTCCGAAGAGGACTCATTGAGATCGGACCCAGCCGGACTGCATATGTGTGTTCGGCGTCATTACAAACCATGAGGTCGAAAGTCGTATGAAAAATATTATGGAATGCGGATACTTACGACCTCGCCCGGGGTTTGCCCCTGGGCAGCCACTCCTCATCACTAAAAGTGGCGGTAGTGGATTGATCTGGAAGGAACGCCTTGCCCTTCTTCGGCGTCCCGGCCTCCCCCGATGGGGCGGCCTTCCTTTTCTTCTCCTCCCTAGCGTGGGGAGGAGGCATTTCTTCATGTTCTCCCCCGTCTTCGGGGGGAGAATCTTCTTCATCGTCTTCGGATGACGACTCTATCATGGCTCTGCGCCGGTGACCTTTTCTGGTCCCCGAGGCCACCTTCTTGGACCCTTCGGCCCCCTCAGTTGAGGTGGCCTTCTTCTTCTTCCTCTCCTCCCCTTCGTGTGAGGAGTGTGCCTCGTCCTCTTTTGCGAGGCGTCGAGTGCGGCCTCATGCCGAAGACCCCTTCGGGTCCTCGTGGCATTCTTTTCGGCCTTTTTCTCGGGAACCTTGTAAGGCACCGGAACTAGCATCTCCGCCAGGAGTGCGCTTACGGGGTCCTCTGGCAATGGAGCCAGATAGTTGATCCGCTCCGCCATCTCCACCCACTCCTGTTCCGTCAGCAAGGTGACTTAAAAATCCTCCCCTGAAAGTACTAAAGAAACGTCTCATAAATAGTCAAGGGACTTACAGGACTGGCAAGGCGCGCTGCGTTGAGCCCCCGGTTCTCGGAAAGGGAAGGAGGGACTTCGCCGGTCTTGAACAGAACCTTCCAGATTTCTTTGTGCGTGGTGCCAAAGAGCTCTAGCAGCATCTGGTGTTCAGCCGAGTCGAACTCCCACATATCAAACGCCCGTCTTTGACATGGGAGAATCCGGTGAATGAGCATGACCTGGACCACGTTGACAAGCTTGATCTTCTTGTCCCTCATATTTCTGAGGCAGGTCTCGAGTCCGGTCAGCTCCGTGGGTTCACCCCAGTCCAGTCCCTTCTTCTCCCAGGAGGTGAGCCGCGTGGGGATTCCAGATCTGAATTTGGGGGCTGCCACCCAGTTGGCGTCACGCGGCTCGGTGATGTAGAACCACCCTGATTGCCACCCCTTTATGGACTCCACGAAGGAGCCCTCGAGCCATTTAACATTGGGCCTTTTGCCCACCATGGCGCCTCCACACTCCGCCTTTTGGCCGCTCACGATCTTCGGCTTCATGCAGAAGATTTTCAGCCACAGGCCGAAGTGAGGCTTGATGCGGAGGAAGGCCTCGCACACGACGATGAACGCCAAGATGTTGAGGACAAAATTCGGGGCCAGATCGTGAAAATCTAGCCCGTAGTAGTACATAAGCCCGCAGACGAAAGGGGGAGTGGAAACCCTAGTCCACGAATGAAGTGAGGGAGAAATACCACTCTCTCCCCAGGCTTCGGCGTAGGGGTAATTTGTCGCTCTGTTGGAAGCCTGTGTGCGATGTTAGCAGCCAGGTATCCGGCTTCCCAAAGCTTGGTAATGTTCTCCTCTGTAACAGAGGAGGCCATCCACTTGCCTCCCGCTCTGGACATGCTGCGGTCTTAAGGAGAAGGTGAGAACTTGGGCGCTTGAGCTCGAAGGTGCGAGAAAGGATGAGCGAAGGAAGCAGAAGGCGTGGGTGAAAACGGGAGATTCCTGCCCCTTTATAAAGGCGATGTGAATGTGCGCCTCCCCACTTGCCTCTCGAAATTTCTTATTTCTCCAGGCGCCTCGATTAATGGCGCTGGTTGGGTTACCCATACCCGCATTGATGGAGATCCCGTGATAAGGGGACACGATCTCTGCTTTGACAAGACTTGCCAAAGAAACCGCCTCGCTATGTGTGCGGAAGCAGGTTGAAGTAAAACGATTCGAATAAAAACCGGACCGTGGCATGGTGTCACTTTTTGAAGAATTGTCAGCAGGTTGAATTCGTGGATTATTATTATTCTCTCTACGGTGGTATATGGAAGGATTATCTTGCAGAGCCGGACACAGTCCTTGTGTTCGGAATTAACTTTGGAGTATTCGGAGATGGAACCCGCCTCGCAATGCCGAAGACAATCTACGCGCCGGACTCATCGTCATTGAAGCCTAGTTCAGGGGCTATTGAGGGAATCCTGGATAAGGGGGTATCCGGATAGCCAGACTATATACTTTGGCCGGACTGTTGGACTATGAAGATACAAGACAGAAGACTTCGTCCCGTGTCCGGATGGGACTCTCCTTCGCATGGAAGGTAAGCTTGGCGATCCCGATGTAGATCTCCTCCTTTGTAAACCGACTCTGTGTAACCCTAGCCCCCTCCGGTGTCTATATAAACCGGAGGGTTTAGTCCGTAGGACTCACGATCATTATCATCAACAATCATACCATAGGCTAGCTTCTAGGGTTTAGCCTCTCTGATCTCGTGGTAGATCAACTCTTGTAATACTCATATCATCAAGATCAATCAAGCAGGAAGTAGGGTATTACCTCCATCGAGAGGGCCCAAACCTGGGTAAACATCGTGTCCCTAGTCTCCTGTTACCATTAGCCTTAGACGCACAGTTCGGGACCCCCTACCCAAGATCCGTGGTTTTGACACCGACAGTACTCTCTCCAAAAAAGGGTTGACCATGTCATGGCTACCATCCCGTGCTCCGTCGTTGAGTACGTGCACTATTCACGTGCCATCGAGGAGAAAAAGTATTGCGTAGTAGGTGCCATCGAAGTGCATGACTCACTTACACACTGCTTATCTGATTGTCTCCATTTTCTTGCATGACACGTGCACCTTGATGCTAGATGTCTCGCATGTTGGCAAAAGGATGAACAAAGCTCACGTAAAAGAAAAGAGTCGAAGAACATAGATTCCCGATGACCGAGAAGGAGCAAGGAACCTCGCGGTGGAGCATTTGCAAGGAACCTTGCGCGTTTTCCCCTGTTTTTTGCCACCTGTCCACCTATAAACAAATAAAAGAACATGAACTCTTTGCTAACCACTAGAAACGATACATCAGGATGCTAAGTTGAAGTGTTTTATAGTTTATATTGATAACCACGCAACAAGCCACACATGTACAGGACGCATGCAGCCACGCATGTACACGCGCCAACGCACTAACTCCATCTGATCCAACTCATGCACATACGCACACAACATGGAGCACACAATGCACGTACACAACATGTGCATGCACACACACTCGGTCGTAGAATGCACGTGAATAACACATGCATGCACACACACTTGGCTGCATGGAGGTGTGCGCCATCTGCGGCGACGTCCGGTTTGTCATGCTACGACGAAGCTCGCACACAATGGTGCCTACGCATCTCTTGCAGCACCTCTTTGTCGTTGTTGCTCAATGACTAGTCGGAGACGAAGACGACCGCAGCCAAGGTTGTCAGAATAGCGATTCTGTTATACGATTCTACGACTTTACGATCCAAACTAACCCCTCCGATTCTACGATTCTAGTTCATAGAATCTACGTTTATACGATCCTGATAGTGAAGATTCTACGATTTGCGATCCTACCTTCGGAGCTCCGATCCGATTCAAAATCGTGATTCTGACAACCTTGTCTGCAGCCTCGGCCTTAGAGCTAGCACCAATGAAAAAACACGCACGCTGCACGCACACGAGCACGTATGGAGTGCCCACGAAGTGGTGCGTCCCCAGTCGCCTCTACTCCTACTGCGCACATTGTCTATCAAGGCGGCTGCATGCCTAATGATGATGTGGGTGAGATCTTCTAGGACTCAAATTATGACGAGGAAAATTATGAGACACAAGGTGACGTACACCGTCAAGGTTCACGGTCAAGGGGGTGCTAAGTGCTAAGTGCTTACATGTGCTTAGATGAGGTGCTAAGTGCATTAAATGGCTTAGTATCTCAAGTCTCCAATGCATAGGTGCTTAGTTTGTTGTTGTTAAGCTTGCTTCATTTAATTAGCTATAGACTCAAAACTTTCTTTCCACCGTTTCTTCCTGCGGTCACCAAACTAGTCTCTCTCTTCTTAATTAACTTGCCACATCATATTTTATGCCTACGTGGTAGGATTAGCAGCTATACATGGTGGAGCATTGGGAGAGGCCAAGGCTGGTCATAGTGGGGAGTAACTTATACTGTAACATATTACTATGTTACTCTAAACATCTCTATAAACCAGAAAGGAGGGAGTAGTAACATATACTAGTGTCATATGCATGAAACTACTAGTGAGTATGGGAGCACATGATATTTCCCCATCCGAACCGATCCCAAGTTGGCTTCTCACCTTCTGGGCCCAACAAAAACCCCTCCCCCCTCCCGCGCGTGCTTCCCACCCGGCGCAAGCTAAGCCCGACGCTCCACATTGATGGCAAGTCAGGGCGACACGACCTCTCATTGCTTCCACCGTTGAAGCGGCGCGCGGACCGAGGGCACCGCCCGCTGCACACCCAGCATTTCAGACTACATAGTGGAGAGTAACTTTAGAGCAAGTACTACAATTAGATGACATAAGCAGGCTATAAGGATTTAAATATAGTATTTGTGCTTTGTTGAAGGAGAGAGAAGAGGAGAGAGAAGAGAAGCGGATTGTAAACTTGTAGCCGGTTGTAGTAGGAGCCCCAACATACTTTGTGAGACAAAAGGTGGGGCCATTATTAATGATATAGTATTTATACTAAAGGGAATAACGGACGCCTTAATTACTCCATTTTTTTAGACAAACCTTGGTGGGGCTATTATTGACTTGGACGTGGGGTTTGGGGGCCAAAGGCCTACTATTATACTTGGTATTACTCGCACAACCGACCTGACATGCTCTACCCTAGCCGCCACTTTACATATGGTTTCGCACCGTCCCAGATCTTAGCGCCGCCACACAATTCTTCTCCAGCCCTCCTTCCGGCATGTACCATGAGAAGGGACATCAGTCCTCCGAACCCCGCCTTTCGTGATCCTGTACGGGAGAGGGGCGATCAGGTTTTTAGGGAGCACACTACTGTGACTACTGCCAGCGATGAATTCCTCAACGATAGCCTTCTTCCCCGACCTCGGTAACCTCTTCATCAACGACATGAGTGATAACATTAACCATAGCAGTTCTACTCCCGCTATACAGTATGTGATTCTGTCCTCTTGGTTTAGTTCGCATCATTACTTTGATGTTTTGCAATTGTCGTCATGATCTATTTACTGCTAATTCAGATTAAATCTCATAGTAAAGTTCTCATATATTCAACAATCCAATCCAAAAACCTGATTATAGGCATTTTACTCTGAGTGGTTTTGCGGCGCTTTTGAAGCCGCCTACTTTTAAGGGGGTGGAATATAAAAGGTGGCACACAAGAGCAATATATTGGTTTCAGATCATGTACTGCTATGACGCCACTAAGGGTAAGCCTGAGGGCGATCTTAATCCTATACAACGGGAAGCTTTTGAGAATATGGATACCCTCTTCAAAGCCGCCCTGCTGAGTGTTCTTGACGATTCCATTGTGGATTCATATATGTCGTTTGACAGCGGCAAAGACATGTGGGCTGCGCTCAAGGCCACGTTTGTGGCCTCGGGCACTGTCAACGAGTTGTACATCATGGAGCAATTATGTGACTACAAGATGACTGATGAGCGCTCTATTGTTCAGCAGACTCATGAGATACAATCACCCTCTAAGGAACTTGAGTACTTTAAGTGTGTGTTGCCGGATGTTGCTGGGACCATCATTGCCAAGCTTCCACCTTTGTGGAACAATTTTGCTACTTCTCTGAAAAACAAGAGACATGAGTTTTCTGTTTTGGATCTCATTAGCTCTCTTGATTTTGAAGAGAAGGCGAGAGCAAAAGACACACGTGCTCGGACTGCTGAGGGAGCTTCTAGTGCCCACATGGTACACGAGAAGAACTTCCAGCCCAACCAGCCCCAAAACAACAAGAACAAATCTCAGGGGAAAGGCAAGTTTGATGCAAAGAACAAGCCGTCACATTCTACCAACTTCAAGAAGAATTCTCATAACGGGAAGGGATACAAACCTCAATTTTGGTAGCACCGCACAAAATTTATATGGCTGCATCTACCTGCTGTCAGCTAACCTCATGGTGCTCCAGGTATTCCTACATTCATAACTAGGTACAAAGACCACCGCAAGATGAAATTAGCTTATTCGTACATTGACTTGCTGATTGCAGTGCGGAACAATCCTGTCATGTGTGGAGGAGCAAACAAGCAGTGCAGCCGAAGGTGGAAATCAACCAAGGACTTATGAAATTATATATAAACTTCCTCAGGTAGGTCAGTATCCCCTTCGTCTAGATGACCGTGTTTTGTCATGCCGAGCTATTGATATGTGCTACTGTTTTGCAACACCATTTAAGTATAGCTACTGTTTTCCTATCTTTTCAGATTCAGGACAATGAAGATGATTTCAGTAGAACTACACAATATGGAGTCATGTTGAATCATCTCTATTGCCTCGTGTGTTTGCTGCAAATGTCTCAGCATCAATTGCAAGATGAGGCAGTTAGCTAGTTGTGGAGTTGCCAACATGCTCAAAGTGCTCGCAACATTGAGAAGAAACAAGCATGCCCAGGAAATTAATGCGTGCGCAGGGAGGCCCTTTGCTCAGAGAAGCATCGACCGATTTTCTTTATTTCCACACCTTCTCACAGCTTTGTATTGGTTATAGTATGGTGAATCATTAAGATTGTCACATCCCTGGTCCTGTTATGCACTAGGCTAGACCTCATGTGAGCATCATGTTTTAATTCAAATGAAATTTGAATTGAGGAATTTTCAAAGCCTCAGAAACCTTCTAAAAATGATCAACATTAAAATCTCCTCAAAGAAGTCCAAGAAAATGTTCCTCTTAGTCTCTGAAAATATTGCAAAGAGGTAAAACCCAAAACAATATTTTTGGTATCCCAGAGTTAATTATTTTGGGCCTTTGAGTTAATTCAATAACTATTTGCATTGGATATATATATTATATATAATTAATATATGTCCAATAATTCTGGAACATTTTATGTGGTTTGGTATATTTTAGTTCTAGCCACATAATTATTTTCAGGATTTTATAAAATAGTTTAGTATTTTTACTAAACCAAAACAAAACAAAACAAAATAGAAAACAATAAATAAAAGCAGAGGGAGAACTTACCTCAGCTTACCTGGCAGCCCACCCGCAGCCCAACACTGTGCAGCCCAGCAGCGGCCCAGCCCACCACCGCCTCCCCCCTGTCGTCTTCCTCTCTCGCCAGAAGGACGGAGGCGCGTGGCCGCCCCACGCCGGCCACCTCCTCCCTTCCTGCCTGCCTGGCTCTTCCCCGGCCCCTCCTAGCGACGCCACGACGATGCCCCGTGTCCCCTCGCTCCTCTCCCTCACTCGCTGCACCCTCTCCCCTCCTCTGCTCTCTCTCCCTCTCACCACCGAGCGCCACCGCCGCCGCCGTTCACCATAGCCGTAGCCGCAGCTATCCCCGAGCCTCTCCGACACACCCACGAGCTCCGCCTCGTCCCTCTCTTCCTCCTCACCGAGCCGCCCGACGCCGGAAGCCCCTGGACACCGCAAGCACTACCGTTCCCCTCGTCAGCCACCGGAGATTGTCGCCGTCGATTCGCTGCACTCCGGCCGCCCTCGAGCCCACTGACCCTCCAAACGGACTCACGGTGAGCCCCCGAGTCGTCTTCCCTTTCTCCCCTGGTCTCTTTCGACCTCTAGGCCATAGCCCCATCTTGTCCGAGAACTCCACGCCGCCGGCGATGTCGCCGCTATCACTGCAGCCAGTAAGGCTCGAAACCGAGCACGGCACCGTGCTCCTAGCATCTTCAGGAGCTCGGTGAGCCCCTTAGACATCCCTCCCGTCCTCTGTGGCCTCGCCCCGCTCGAACCCGTAGCTCCGGCCGCCGCACTTGCCATCGCCGCCGTCGCTGTAGTGCACCCCAGCTGCTGCCTCTGGCCGCAATGGATGCGCGCGAGCCTGGGCATCTCGTAGAGCCTCTCCGCCGTCGTTTTGGTGGCCGGAGGAGCTAACCCGAGCCCTCCGCCGCGCCTGCTGTAGCCGGCGACGAGCCGCCGGCGTATTAGCCTCGGCTGACCAGGGGTTTGACCTCCCCTGGGTCGCCGACAAGTGGGCCCTGGCCCAGCTAATCCTACATTAGTCTTTTTAATTAAGTCTAATTAACTCAACTGACATTTTAGTTAGTAGTAATTTAACATTAATTAATTAGGTTAGTTAGTTAGTCACTGACGTGTGGACCCCACACGTCAGGTTTGACCTGGACTCGGTCTATTGACCTGCTGACGTCACAACGACGTCATGCTGACGCAGTAATGCAATTTTCTGGATTTATCCTTTTTCTGAAAAATCCAGAAAATACCACAAACTTCAAAAATTCATAGAAATTCAACCGTAACTCCAAATTAAATAATTTATATATGAAAAATTATCAGAAAAATTCAAGGAATCCATCTGTACCATTTTCATGCATGTTAGAACAACTTATAGCTGCTGTTTAGCACAAATCAATTAAAGGGCATTTAAATAATCACATATGGAGTTTGAATTTGAATCTTGTATTCAAACCAACTTCATTTAATCTGTTGCTAGTTGCATTAGCCCAAAACACATTCATATTGCCATGTCATAGCATGCATCATATTGTGCATTGCATTGATTGTGTTCTTTTTGTTTGCCGGTATTTGTCCCCTCTCGATAGACGTGATACCGATGATGTGATCGTTGACACTGATGAAGACTCAATGTTATCTTCAGAAGTGCCAGGCAAGCAAAACCCCCTTGTTCATTCCGATAAAATCCCACTCTCTCGCTCCTGCTCTCTTTTACTGCATTAGGACAACAACGACATATTTGTTACTTGTTGCGGTAGCTGAACCCCTTTATCCTTTGCATGACCTGTCATTGCCACAGTAAATAGATGAAACCCACTAGCATGAGTAGGAGTTGTTTGAGCCCTGTTGTGCCTACTCATTCATGTTTGTTTGTCATGCCTGCTACTGCTTAGAGTTGAGTCGGTCTGATTCATCGGGGATGAATCAGAGGCGTGTGAACATGTCCTACCGTGTGTGAGCTAAGTGTGTGAACACGATTTGGTAAAGGTAGCGGTGAGAGGCCATGTAGGAGTACATGGTGGGTTGTCTCATTGCAGCCGTCCTCAGGAACTGAGTTCTGTGTTTGTGATCCATGATTCAGCTACTACCATACATTGGGCCCTGAAATATGACCCCGCTCGACTTCTTATTCACCCTAGTCCTTTGTCCAGGAGTTGCAAGTAGTTTCTGGTGTTTGTAGCTTACTGGAGGCCGTGGACAGCGCTGACCGTAGGGGTGGGCTGTGATGCGGTAGGTACGTGGCACGGTGTACCGGATGCCTGTTTGGTATCTCGGGAACCCTGTTCACATTGTTTGGGGCTGTGAGCGAAACTCCGGCCGGATCTCCTCATGGATGGAACCCGAATAGGCGATAAACCTGGACTAGAGACTTGAGTGTTTAGGTAGGTCGTGGTCTACACCCACGTCGGCTTTCGCTTGAAGTCTGCCGAGCACATGTCGTGTGCAGACGCTAAGTGGTGGAAACATGTATGAAGAAGTACACCCCTGCAGGGTTAACATCATCTATTCGAATAGCCGTGTCCGCGGAAAAGGACTTCTGGGTTGCTTATATCAGTTCATAGACAAGTGAAAGTGGATACTCTAAAATACGCAAGATAAGCGTGAGTGCTATGGATGGCATTCTCGTAGGAAGCCGGGAGCGGATCCATAGTGGTGTATTGATATGGTGAATATGTGGACTCGTGTGCGCCACCTCAAAAGAGTTACATTGCAGTCGTAGTTCAGGATAGCCACCGAGTCAAAGCTGGCTTGCTGCAGTTAAACCCCACCATCCCCTTTGTTGATAATGATGCATATGTAGTTAGTTCTGATGTAAGTCTTGCTGGGTACATTTGTACTCACGTTTGCTCATTTTATATTTTTGCAGAGAGATTTCGGTCTCGCTAGTAGTACCGCGTGGACTTCGACGTTTAGCTTGTTACCTCAGCTACGATCTTGTGCCCCGGCAGGATCTGGTAGATAGTCAGGCTTCTCAGCCTTTTTCAGTTATAGATGTCTGTACCCAGACATGATAGCTTCCGCTTGTGCTTTGACTTGTATGCTCTGATTGTTGGGTCATGAGACCCATGTTTGTAATATCTCGCTCCTCGGAGCCTATTGAATAAATTACTTGAGTCGTAGAGTCATGTTGTGATGCCATGTTGTATTTGCACATATCGAGCATATTGTGTGTATGCTATTGAAATGCTTGGTATGTGTGGGATCTGACCATCTAGTTGTTTATCTTTAGTAGCCTCTCTTACCGGGAAATGTCTCCTAGTGTTTCCACCGAGCCATGGTAGCTTGCTACTGCTCCGGAACACTTAGGTTGGCCGGCATGTGTCCTTCTTCGTTCCTGTGTCTGTCCCTTCGGGGAAATGTCACGCGATGAATATCGGAGTCCTGTTAGCCTGCTACAGCCCGGTTCACCAGAGTCCTGCTAGCCCAGTGCTACAGCCTGGATTCACTCGCTGATGACCGACACGTTCGATGCTGGGTCATGGATGCCTGTCCCTGTAAGTCTGTGCCACTTTGGGTTTACGACTAGCCATGTCAGCCCGGGCTCCTTATCATATGGATGCTAGCGACACTGTCATATACGTGTGCCAAAAGGCGCAAACGGTCCCGGGCAAAGGTAAGGCGACACCCGTGGGAATACCGAGCGTGAGGCCGCAAAGTGATATGAGGTGTTACATGCTAGATCGATGTGGCATTGAGTCGGGGTCCTGACAGCGTTGGTATCAGAGCTTGACTGCCTGTAGGATTATCAAGCCAAACTGGTCGAAGTTGAGTCTAGAAATTCTTTAGTTATATAAGGGAATTGTTTGTGGGATGGAATGTAAGGCTCTTTTTACTCCTTATACCTCATGGCCTTCTGATCTGAGTCATCATCTTCTCTTCTACGGGGATTAAGAACTAGGCTATCTCTTCTTTCTATCAGGATCACGTGTTACTAATCCGTAGACTTATAGAATTGTTGGAATTAAGCCTCGTTTCAGCTCCTATTACTTCCGTATGTTAATTGTTGATCTTGAAACCTTGATATTGTGTTTCTGGGTGGTTATGCCACCATTTTTGTGAATGTCTCAGACCTTTTTTGAGCATTTACAGCCGTTACGCTGTCTGAGTCATCTCAGGTCTCTAAACAGTCTGATGCACTTGCAAATTCCTTCCTCCCGTTTCAATGTTCCTTTGGGCCAGATTAACCACACTAATTAGTGAGTTGAGGTACTCTGTTACCTTGACATATATGTTGGAGATATTATTATGACCCTAGGTGTCTTAGGGGATCATCTAGTAATTTAGCCATGATTTGTGTTCCCAGTGTGATGATTCTGGCCATCATTCTCGAAAGCATCCCGTGATGCTACTTAGTAATAGGTATTCTATCCCTGGGTTCTTGAACCCAAGATTCACTCTACCTACTTCATGTTGATAGTAATTGCTAGTGCCTTCAGGATATTAGTAACCTTTGCGATAGTCCTTGAAGTCCGTGGTATCTTCTTCTTCCAAATACCATGAACTACTTATGGCAGAAGTTCCTCGTTGAACTGAAATATCACAAAAGGATTATTCTTGAGGAGTTCTCCATTCATAAATCGTGACTCTGCCAGTTCTACCTTTCTGCATGGGTTATCCGGAAGAAATATGTTGAACTTGGTTCGACATACTAATCTATGCATCCACAACTCAGAAAATTATATGTTCCTTTGAGTTGTTCTCTTTAGTTGCATTCTGACCCTCGTCTATCAATTGATAGTCAAGAGTATGCGTGCGTTCGTTTACCGATGCCTATTACTCTTGTGGTCCGTCAAGCCATTCTATCGCAGAATGACTAGGAGAAGCAAACTCCAGTACATCTTCCATATCCAGGATTGGGTCAAAGAAGTTGTGCTCCGCAGATCAAATTGCTAATCCAGCTTTTGTTCTGTTCTACCTTGGAGTATTACCATCTTTATATCGGGATTGTTATAGGAATTGCACACCATCCTATGAACTCTTGGTACAGTGATACTTCTTGCCATCATTAGTCATTCCTCGGTCTTCGTGTTGATGCAATCGGAATACCGACAAATGAATTGTGATGTGTGAAATCAATACGCCTAGCAACCTCGTTGCTGGGTAGTTAAAGGACAATAATTTCATTCTTAGTGTGTTGGTTATTGAATCATCATTCTAAGATTGATCGTGCTACCTAGTCCATTCTCCTGGTTCACTCCTCGATCGATGAGTTAGGATTATTTCAAATCCTTGCTCTATTGATCATATCGTCTTGCCCTGAAAAGCAAGATTGTTCTCGAGCTTAGTAACATACCGGTGGTTCGTGATTTTTTTGAATATCTTCTCAGAAGTATTACCAGGTTGTCACCTGACCGCTATGTTGAGTTCGTGATCAAGTTGGTTTATTCCTGTAAACCACCCCTTCTCCAAGAATCCGTGTTGGATACCCTGAGCTAGTTGGATAAGCTAAACAACAACTTGGAGAGTTGGAAGATAAAAGCTTGTCCGACTTAGTTCATGTTAAGGGATATCTTTTTGTGTGTGTGTGTGTGTGTTGAAGAAAGATGATATCTTCATCAATTGGTCCTCGTGAACAATTGTTGGATCTATTATCTTACCCAAACCTTTGATTGAGTATGGGCTATCATCCAATCAGACCAGAACCAACGATATTCGTAATGTTGTCTTACTCGTGGTTGATCCCTCGAGCATACACCATTATATCTTTTGGGTCTGACCAATGCTATCACTTGTTCACTTAACTATGGAATTCCTTTTAAAAGGAAACTCAGATGAATTGTTGTTGTGCCCATTGACAACATCCTTGTCTTCTCCATAATTTTGCTGAACATTAAGCTAGTGTTGGAAACTTTTGAAAGCATTTGTTCATGCTAGCTCATGAAGCATATGTTCGGATGTAAGAAGTGACTTCCTCTAGTTCGTGTGCATTTGATGCAGGGTGCCGCCGTGAACTCGAGAAAGTCAATGTTGCTTCCTCTGGAATCATCGCAAGTCAGTCATGCACATGTACGAAGAATTCTATGGTTTGAAGACTTGCAACCTTCAATCTATATGTATCCCTAGCACACCAAGCCACTGATTGATTTGTTCAAGGAGAAGAAGTTCCTTCTTAAGAGTATACCTTATGCAAGGATTTTGATATCCTCGTTGATGGTTCCCCACCTGAACTCGGTAGTGTTTTATTATAAGACTACCACGTGGTCATGCTTGTCTGGGACAACGTGTTCACATGTTTGTAGCAGAACCAGCTCATGTTTTGGAGCTTACTATCGTAGTTCATTTCCCGAGAATCTCGCAACGTCATCTCGTCGATTTGTGTTGCAAACTTTCGTTTTCCTTCCTAGACTCGATGAGTCTGGAATATCCTGACACCAACCAGATCTGAATCTCAGGCAGATATGATGGTTTGGAACATTTCCCAAGAACTATAATATTGGTCCCTCGGAAACCGGTAAGGTGGATGTCGTGGCCAACACACCCCGCCAGGAGACCTATTATTGTAGTATCTTGATTGAAGAAGTTGGCCACCTCCCCATAGGGATTTCGTAGGATTTACTCCCTAGTTGCCCCTATGGATTTTTGAGATCCCGAAGTCCGACCTTTACTTGATGTCCTAGATGTCAAACCATATCTATGAATGGATTATGCTATCACATCATGGAGAACATTAGAAGCGGAGTGCTAAATGTCTCTCGGTCGATCATCCAGATTTTATTTCCTTGGCCCCGCCAAGGGTGAAATCTAAGAAGGTGTTATCTTCCTTTGCATCGGCATCTTCCACCGGTATTCATCATGGTAGTAAGTTGTGTTGCCAGAATCCTTGACACGGATATTGGTAAAACCTTGATGGTTATGGAAATGCTCAAGTTCTTGAGAGCACGCACAAGCGTTAGGTGTTACCATCGGCACTAACTAGGTTTGCTCCCAACTTCCTCGGTTATGCTATAACTTCTCAAACAGTGGATTCACTCTCTATTGTTGGGTTCTTCCCCAGTTACCAGAATCATTCCCAGTATTTGCATTTTGTTCCCAGCTTGCACCGCCAATGTGCCATTCTACCATGGGTCTCTTCCATTTCCGGTGATAAGCAAATTCATCCATTACGTTGTCTTCAACAAGGTAATCCACATCAGCCAAGTCCGAGTATACCATTCCACCGAACCCCTCCAAACGATTGCTCGAGAATTGCCTTAGGCTGGTTTAAAGAGTCTCAATGATCTCTGAATCAAAGGTAATTCTTTTTGCCACTTAAGGGGATATTTCTACGAGTCACCTTCCCTAAGGTGCCTCGTTGTGGTTTCATGGCAACTCAACTCCTCGCTACGTTGACAATCGATTACCACCTTCTTAAGCGTGAAATTGTTGTCTACCTAGTGAACCTTCGTCATCCGTTTCTTTCCACCCCTCTTGATGTGTATCTCGTGTCTCAACCCGAGAGATGGTCCTATGTCTCATTCCGTGAGTTGTTCGATCTTCGAGAAGATCGACCCTTCTAGAGTCTCCTTCTTCCCTCCATGTCATGTTGACAGGATTTCTCAGAGCAAGACTTCAAGACAATGATGGTGATCGAATCAACATTCCTATGAAGTGCAACCTGGATCGTGAAGATTGTACTAGTTGCGTTCCCCCTTCACCTTACCCTACGCTTGAATCTCGGGACGAGATTTTTGTTTAGTGGGGGTGAGTTGTCACATCCCTGGTCCTGTTATGCACTAGGCTAGACCTCATGTGAGCATCATGTTTTAATTCAAATGAAATTTGAATTGAGGAATTTTCAAAGCCTCAGAAACCTTCTAAAAATGATCAACATTAAAATCTCCTCAAAGAAGTCCAAGAAAATGTTCCTCTTAGTCTCTGAAAATATTGCAAAGAGGTAAAACCCAAAACAATATTTTTGGTATCCCAGAGTTAATTATTTTGGGCCTTTGAGTTAATTCAATAACTATTTGCATTGGATATATATATTATATATAATTAATATATGTCCAATAATTCTGGAACATTTTATGTGGTTTGGTATATTTTAGTTCTAGCCACATAATTATTTTTAGGATTTTATAAAATGGTTTAGTATTTTTACTAAACCAAAACAAAACAGAACAAAATAGAAAACAATAAATAAAAGCAGAGAGAGAGAACTTACCTCAGCTTACCTGGCAGCCCACCCGCAGCCCAACACTGTGCAGCCCAGCAGCGGCCCAGCCCACCACCGCCTCCCCCCTGTCGTCTTCCTCTCTCGCCAGAAGGACGGAGGCGCGTGGCCGCCCCGCGCCGGCCACCTCCTCCCTCCCTGCCTGCCTGGCTCTTCCCCGGCCCCTCCTAGCGACGCCACGACGATGCCCCGTGTCCCCTCGCTCCTCTCCCTCACTCGCTGCACCCTCTCCCCTCCTCTGCTCTCTCTCCCTCTCACCAACGAGCGCCACCGCCGCCGCCGTTCACCATAGCCGTAGCCGCAGCTATCCCCGAGCCTCTCCGACACACCCACGAGCTCCGCCTCGTCCCTCTCTTCCTCCTCACCGAGCCGCCCGACGCCGGAAGCCCCTGGACACCGCAAGCACTACCGTTCCCCTCGTCAGCCACCGGAGATCGTCGTCGTCGATTCGCTGCACTCCGGCCGCCCTCGAGCCCACTGACCCTCCAAACGGACTCACGGTGAGCCCCCGAGTCGTCTTCCCTTTCTCCCCTGGTCTCTTTCGACCTCTAGGCCATAGCCCCGTCTTGGCCGAGAACTCCACGCCGCCGGCGATGTCGCCGCCGTCACTGCAGCCAGTAAGGCTCGAAACCGAGCACGGCACCGTGCTCCTAGCATCTTCAGGAGCTCGGTGAGCCCCTTAGCCATCCCTCCCGTCCTCTGTGGCCTCGCCCCGCTCGAACCCGTAGCTCCGGCTGCCGCACTTGCCATCGCCGCCGTCGCTGTAGTGCACCCCAGCTGCTGCCTCTGGCCGCAATGGATGCGCACAAGCCTGGGCATCTCGTAGAGCCTCTCCGCCGTCGTTTTGGTGGCCGGAGGAGCTAACCCGAGCCCTCCGCCGCGCCTGCTGTAGCCGGCGACGAGCCGCCGGCGTATTAGCCTCGGCTGACCAGGGGTTTGACCTCCCCTGGGTTGCCGACAAGTGGGCCCTGGCCCAGCTAATCCTAGATTAGTCTTTTTAATTAAGTCTAATTAACTCAACTGACATTTTAGTTAGTAGTAATTTAACATTAATTAATTAGGTTAGTTAGTTAGTCACTGACGTGTGGACCCCACACGTCAGGTTTGACCTGGACTCGGTCTGTTGACCTGCTGACGTCACAACGACGTCATGCTGACGCAGTAATGCAATTTTCTGGATTTATCCTTTTTCTGAAAAATCCAGAAAATACCACAAACTTCAAAATTTCATAGAAATTCAACCGTAACTCCAAATTAAATAATTTATATATGAAAAATTATCAGAAAAATTCAAGGAATCCATCTGTACCATTTTCATGCATGTTAGAACAACTTATAGCTGCTGTTTAGCACAAATCAATTAAAGGGCATTTAAATAATCACATATGGAGTTTGAATTTGAATCTTGTATTCAAACCAACTTCATTTAATCTGTTGCTAGTTGCATTAGCCCAAAACACATTCATATTGCCATGTCATAGCATGCATCATATTGTGCATTGCATTGATTGTGTTCTTTTTGTTTGCCGGTATTTGTCCCCTCTCGATAGACGTGATACCGATGATGTGATCGTTGACACTGATGAAGACTCAATGTTATCTTCAGAAGTGCCAGGCAAGCAAAACCCCCTTGTTCATTCTGATAAAATCCCACTCTCTCGCTCCTGCTCTCTTTTACTGCATTAGGACAACAACGACATATTTGTTACTTGCTGCGGTAGCTGAACCCCTTTATCCTTTGCATGACCTGTCATTGCCACAGTAAATAGATGAAACCCACTAGCATGAGTAGGAGTTGTTTGAGCCCTGTTGTGCCTACTCATTCATGTTTGTTTGTCATGCCTGCTACTGCTTAGAGTTGAGTCAGGTCTGATTCATCGGGGATGAATCAGAGGCGTGTGAACATGTCCTACCGTGTGTGAGCTAAGTGTGTGAACACGATTTGGTAAAGGTAGCGGTGAGAGGCCATGTAGGAGTACATGGTGGGTTGTCTCATTGCAGCCGTCCTCAGGAACTGAGTTCTGTGTTTGTGATCCATGATTCAGCTACTACCATACATTGGGCCCTGAAATATGACCCCGCTCGACTTCTTATTCACCCTAGTCCTCTGTCCAGGAGTTGCAAGTAGTTTCTGGTGTTTGTAGCTTACTGCAGGCCGTGGACAGCGCTGACCGTAGGGGTGGGCTGTGATGCGGTAGGTACGTGGCACGGTGTACCGGATGCCCGTTTGGTATCTCGGGAACCCTGTTCACATCGTTTGGGGCTGTGAGCGAAACTCCGGCCGGATCTCCTCATGGATGGAACCCGAATAGGCGATAAACCTGGACTAGAGACTTGAGTGTTTAGGTAGGTCGTGGTCTACACCCACGTCGGCTTTCGCTTGAAGTCTGCCGAGCACATGTCGTGTGCAGACGCTAAGTGGTGGAAACATGTATGAAGAAGTACACCCCTGCAGGGTTAACATCATCTATTCGAATAGCCGTGTCCGCGGAAAAGGACTTCTGGGTTGCTTATATCAGTTCATAGACAAGTGAAAGTGGATACTCTAAAATACGCAAGATAAGCGTGAGTGCTATGGATGGCGTTCTCGTAGGAAGCCGGGAGCGGATCCATAGTGGTGTATTGATATGGTGAATATGTGGACTCGTGTGCGCCACCTCAAAAGAGTTACATTGCAGTCGTAGTTCAGGATAGCCACCGAGTCAAAGCTGGCTTGCTGCAGTTAAACCCCACCATCCCCTTTGTTGATAATGATGCAGATGTAGTTAGTTCTGATGTAAGTCTTGCTGGGTACATTTGTACTCACGTTTGCTCATTTTATATTTTTGCAGAGAGATTTCGGTCTCGCTAGTAGTACCGCGTGGACTTCGACGTTTAGCTTGTTACCTCAGCTACGATCTTGTGCCCCAGCAGGATCTGGTAGATAGTCAGGCTTCTCAGCCTTTTTCAGTTATAGATGTCTGTACCCAGACATGATAGCTTCCGCTTGTGCTTTGACTTGTATGCTCTGATTGTTGGGTCATGAGACCCATGTTTGTAATATCTCGCTCCTCGGAGCCTATTGAATAAATTACTTGAGTCGTAGAGTCATGTTGTGATGCCATGTTGTATTTGCACATATCGAGCATATTGTGTGTATGCTATTGAAATGCTTGGTATGTGTGGGATCTGACCATCTAGTTGTTTATCTTTAGTAGCCTCTCTTACCGGGAAATGTCTCCTAGTGTTTCCCCCGAGCCATGGTAGCTTGCTACTGCTCCGGAACACTTAGGCTGGCCGGCATGTGTCCTTCTTCGTTCCTGTGTCTGTCCCTTCGGGGAAATGTCACGCGATGAATATCGGAGTCCTGTTAGCCCGCTACAGCCCGGTTCACCAGAGTCCTGCTAGCCCAGTGCTACAGCCTGGATTCACTCGTTGATGACCGACACGTTCGATGCTGGGTCATGGATGCATGTCCCTGTAAGTCTGTGCCACTTTGGGTTTACGACTAGCCATGTCAGCCCGGGCTCCTTATCATATGGATGCTAGCGACACTGTCATATACGTGTGCCAAAAGGCGCAAACGGTCCCGGGCAAAGGTAAGGCGACACCCGTGGGAATACCGAGCGTGAGGCCGCAAAGTGATATGAGGTGTTACATGCTAGATCGATGTGGCATTGAGTCAAGGTCCTGACAAAGATGCATAAACATGCTGAACTTTTGTTCTTCTGAATGTTAGTATGTATACTATATCTTCTGAAGCTTAGTTTAATGTGAGTGTCTGCATCCAGTACCGCATCCTCTAATTTGGTGGATGCCAAGTTGAAAAAGGTTACCGATGAGTAGCCATAAGCTGGAGGCGTCTCTTTTTTCACAAGGCCCTCCAGTACGAAAACGGGTAGCCGACTGGGCCAATACAAAAGCCTATCCATCTTAAAGCCCATTTGTTTTTGTTTTTTGCGAGGTGAAGCCCTTATTTCTTGAAGAGGGGGCAATCCCAGAAAAACCCTCCTTCCTCCTCGCTTCCACATATACTCCCTCTGTCGTGGTGGGCGCACGGCAGATGCCATAGGATGGCTAAAGAGAGGAGGAGGCTCGAGGGCACTGGTGGGCTCCGGAGGCGAGGTTGGTATGAGCGAGCGCGGGACGCAAGACATACCCAGGTTCGGGGCTCTCCGGAGAGATAACACCCCTAGTCCTGCCGAGTGTGGTTTGCTGTTTGACAGTACAATGTTGCTCCTAGAGCTATATGGAGGAGGAAGGAGGGTTGGCCAAGGCTTAGGCTGCTCCTTCTCCCCGAGTTGATGTTACTGTTTTGGTGGCTAGTTCCTCTCTTGCTTCTACATGTCTCTCTCTTGTATACGCGTGGGCTCCTAGGGGGTTTTATAGGCCAACCCCCCAAGGGTACAATGGTAATGTTACAAGTTGGTGGGTCCGGGTTGTCAGCGTCCGGGGACCCAGGTTGGGACCCGCTGGGGGCCTGTGGTTCGCCGGGTTCCCCTAGGTGCGGACCCCGTGTGCCTAGGGGGACTGTGCGCCGTCTTGTCGGTCGTCAGGGTAGGTCGCCGCTTGCTGTCGTCAGTGGTGATGGCAGGGGCACTGTAGCCATGCCGGCCCTGGTCAGCGGGTAGGTGAGGGGCACTATTGCCACGCCCCGGCTGACCAGAGGCATGGGCGGGGTACTGTTGCCTTGGTCATCGGTGACTGAAGACTTGTCCCATCGTACGGCCTGGATGGGACGGGAGTTGACCCGTGGCTGGATTGCGGAGCACGCCACGGGTGGAGTTGGCTTGTTGAGGAAGCCTTGGTTGGGCCGGGTTCGGCCGTCTTGTACTGCTTGCTAAGGTTGAGTCGATGTGCATTGCCGGGTCAGAGAGTTCGGCCGAGTTGTGGGGCTTGGCTGGGTCGAGCGACCCGGCCAAGCATGTGCCGGCTTGAGGGGCGATGCTAGCCCCGTTGTTTTTTAGAAGGATCCGTGTTCCGTTGCCTGCCTGGGGTTCATCCCCTCGACAGTAGTCCCCGAAGCTGTGAATGTCCGCCATCTTCGGATGAGCGGGCCTTCGCAGTTTTCCCTTTAAGCAAGGCGGATTCTGCGAACGCCGGTTCCGGCAACACCAACTGTGTGCCGATTTTTTCAAAAACCGGATTGCGGCGCCCCGGCGGGGGCGGGAACCGAGGAGTCTGTCGAATCTTGGGGCAATCCCTCGGGCTTCGGCGAACGCCACATGGTGCTCGGAAGTCGGAGGGGCCTGACAGGCCACGCGCATGACGGGACTGGGCGACGGGCTAGGGCCTGCCGCCACGCGCCCTTGGCCCATGCGCGCAGATTTATTGTGGCGTCCGGGGGTCGGTTGCCCTTCCCCGAACAGTTATTGCATGCGCGCATGCACACTTATTGCGGGGTAGTGGAAGGGGCGAGTGCAGATGATCCCACTTCCCCACGTTCAAACCGAGGGTTATAAATTGGGGGGCAGGGGGGCAGTGGACATTATTCTCGCTCGCGCCCTCCTGCCCCTTCGCTATTGCTCTGCTTCTTGCAACTGACGCACTACAACGCCCGTTGCCCCGAGCAGAACTTCACCGTCGTCCATCTTCTTTCTCCCTCTCCTTCTTCATCGATGGCGCTGCCATCGGGCTCTTGGATGGGCTCGAACGTCACCGCCGAGGACATCACCCACCTTTGCGCATAGCGGCGCTTGCCGCGGGAGACGGATGTCACAGTCCGTCTGCCGCGCGGCGAGCAGAGGCCACAGCCCGAGGAGTCGGAGCACGTGGTCTTCCTCATGCACTTCGAGCGTGGATTTGGGCTGCCAGTGAGCACCTTCTTCCGCACATTCCTGGAGTTCTTCGGGCTCCAGCCTTACCATCTTGGCGCCGGCGCCATCGTCCAGCTTTCAGGCTTCATCACCCTCTGCGAGGGGTACCTGGGGGTCGAGCCTACGATCAACCTCTAGGCACGCTTCTTCTCCCTGAAGCAGCAGGGCCCGACGGACGAAGAGTTTGCTGACTGTGGCACTGCCGTCATCTCGAAGCGGTCGGGGGCGGACTGCCCCAAGATCCCGCTGGGGGATTCTGCCAAGAAATGGCAGAACTCCTTCTTCTACGTCCGCAACTTGGGTGCGGACCGCATCAATCTTCCGGCCTTCGCCTTCGCGCCGCCGCGGGCGAAGATGAACTGGGGCTACTCCCTCAGTCGCCCGTCGCAGGAGATTCTCAATCTTTGCGAGCGGGTGACAGTGTTGAGGACATGGGAGGGGCTCACCGGAAACAATCTCATTGCCGTGTTCATCGTGCGCCGGGTTCTCCCGCTACAGAGGCACTCATGTCTTATCGGCGAGATGGCCGGTCTTCAAGATTCCAACCGCATGGGATCGGCGCGCCTGACGGCGGAGCAGATTGCGCGCCAAGTGAACGACATCTCCAACGCCAACCTTGGGGAGGACTGGCGATTCGGCAAGGTGTCGTACAGCGAGTCGAATCCGGCACCACAGGTGAGTGTTTGGTCGCCTTACTTTGCTGCTGCGCACCTCCTCGTCCGTCCTGACGCGACGCGGGAGGTGCTCCTGAATGCGATACGGTGTCCTTACGCCCGGACTCCATCGGAGGTGGTGCAGGCTGTGCCAGAGGAGCCCGCGGCCCACGGCGGGGAGGAGGAAGCCGAGGCCGACGCTGGCGCTGGGCGTCGTGCGGGTATGTCTTGTTTTTCTCTTTGTGTTTTGTCGAGTTGTTGACCGCGGCACGGCGCGGGCGATGCTGATGCCAGTTGTTGGTGTAGTGCCATTGGGCGGTGAAGGTGGCGACGCGGGCGGGGCCGGGTCGTCGCATGGGGCGGCGCTGAGCCGCCCGCATGGAAAAGACAGTGATGCGCCATGGCCCCGGGCCCCGAAGCGCACGGCGGACCCGGCCGGGGCTGGGAGGCCGGCCAAGAGGAAGCGCGGCACCGGGCATGGGAGGCCGACCCCCGTCCCGGTCCTGACATGGTAAGCTTCATCTCATGTATGCGTCCGGACCGTCGGGCTAGCCTTGCTTTTTGCTTATTCTGTCTTCTTCAGGTCGCCGATCGCGTTGGCAAGGGCGGCGGCAGACGCCGCGGTCGCAGAGGGGACCGTGTTCCGTAGGAGCCGGTCCGACCTTGTCGACTAGGTCGAGGAGGAGGGGCGGGCCGACTCGGACCTCGGCTTGGACCCGACCAACGCCAAGGGCCTGGCCTGGCGGGAGAGGAACAGGGCCGAGGCGGAGCTGGAGGCGGCGTCGGTTCGGGCCTGGACCAACGCAGCAGTGGCATGGGCGCGAGCCGGCCTGGCACGAGATGCCGGAGGGCTCGGTGGTGGTGGTGACGGTCTTCGAGCCGTCATCGGTGACGAAGCGCGACCGTGAAGGCCGGGCTGAGGTGGTGATCCTCGACCAGGAGGTCATGGAGGTGGAGGACGATACCCCGATGCGGGTCGACGTTGTCGAGCGGGCAGGGGCCGACGGAGGCGGTGGTGGTGCCGTCTTGGAGGAGGTGCCGCAAGAGGCGGCGCGCGAGGCGCCGCCGGTGTTGGAGGAGGCGCCGCGGGTGGAGGTGCCGCAGGCCACCCCGGTAGCTGGGCCGGTGGTGGCGCAGTAGGATGTGTCGGCATCCGGGTCATCGACGGCACCGTTGGAGGAGGTGTTGACCGCGTCGGGAGCGGCCAGCGGGGAGCACGCCATGGTGCCCCGACTAGGAGGGCGTCGGGCCGCCGTGCCGTAGCCGGCGCGGAGCGGGGGCGCCATGGACTTCGGGCCTTAGACTCAGGAGGAGGCGGCGATGGACACCGTCAGCCGCCGTCTGCACTGCCGGACGGACCGACTCGAGGCCTTTGCCCAGGCTGAGGTGGAGCGGACGCGGGACCTGGAGCACGCCGTGCTGGTACGCTTCTTTTTTGCGGTTTCTTCTTTGTGGGGGCGCGCCAGCGCACCCAGTGGGTGTAGCCCCTGAGGTTCGGGCCAACTACGTAGTAGGTGGGTTGAATCTTTAGAATGTTGTCTTTGTTCTGATTTCTGCCTTCTTCAGCAACTCAACGCCTACCGGGTCGGTGCCTTCAACCGTCTCCTCGGCAAATACCGGGAGCTCAAGGAGCAGGTCGCCTCCAAGGAGGAGGAGCTCCGCGTCGCCGCAGGTACCCTCATGCTCTTTTCTAGTGGGGGCGCGCTAGCACACCCATTGGGTGTAGCCCCCGAGATTCAGGCCAACTGTGTAACAGTTGGCCCAAATCTTAAGCCTTGCTTTCTTCTTTGCTGGATTTTCTTTTTCGTAGCCGAGGTGCTATCCTGGCAGACCCGGCTGCTCCGGGCTGGTCATCATTATGACCGGCTTGTCACCGACACCGGCCGTCTTAGCACTGAGGTGGCGCAGGCGAGGGAGCAGGCGGCCGCGGCCCGGCGGTCTCTTGACGAGGCCAACCAGCTGCAGGAGCAGCTGGCAGGTCACAAGAGACGCCTTGAGGCTGAGGTCGAGCTCCTTAAGGCAGAGGCCGCCAAGGTGGTGGAGGCGCAACAGGCCCTGGTCGAGGCGGACCATCAGCGCGACAGACTGGCCGACAACAAAGGCCGGCTCCAGGCCGAGGTGGAGCGCCTGTGGGAGCAGGTTGCCACGACTGAGGGGGCCCGCCAGGACGAGGCCCACTGTTGCGAGGCGGCCGAAAAGGCGGTCGATGACAAGGACGCCGATTTGAAGGCGGTCCTTGCCAAGACGGCCGATCTGGAGAAGGCGCTCCAGGAGCGCGACCGCACCATTGACCGAGAGCGGCGTGGTACGTTGCTTGAAGCGCAACACCTGGAAGAGTCCTTCTCCAATAAGTGCTTTTCTTGCGTTTTGCCGGCTCGGGATCCGGCCTTTTGTCCTTGTTGTCTTTTTCCTGATATGCTTCGATTTTCTAGCAGGAGCCTTCCCGGAGACGCATCCGCTGGCGGAGGAAGCCGTCCGCTTTCAGCGCGACCCGATCGGAGTCGTTGGATCCGGGACGGACCCACAGGTGGCGTGGACCTTCCCGGAAATCATCACCGCAGCCGAGGCCCGTCTGCGGGTCTTGGGAGAGCAGATGGGGCAGCTGTCCCAGGCCGGCACCACGATGATGGCGGCCCTTTGGCCGGACTCCGTCGAGCCGAGCAGCTTCACGCGCCTGGCGTGCTGGCTGGAGATGGGACCGGACCGGCTTCACGACTGGCGCATCTCCGCCGCTCATGCTGGTGCTGAGATGGCACTCTGATTCGCGCTATCTTGGCATCTGGACCTGCAGCTGGATGCGCTGATGGGCCAGCGGGCCGGCTCGGAGCAGCTGTTGCAGGAGCAAGCCGGCCGGATCGCCTCCCGAGCCAGCTACATCACCGAGTTCGCCTTCCATGACGAGTTCCACCCCGAGCGGGCGGAGGACGATGGGGTCATGGCTGGTGACGACTACGGCCTACTTCTTCACGATCCGGAGGGGAGCTCCGAGGAGACGGGCGTCTACCGCGACGGGGGCTCCGAGGAGGACACCGGTGCCTCAGTGGACCCAGAGGCCGCCATGGGAGAGTCGTCGATGTCGCGATGCAGTGCTAGAGATGCCTGAGATATCTTAGCAATGTTTGTTAGGTAGAAGGTCCACCCACCCACTGGGTGTACTGGGTGTAATGAACTCGGGTCATGGGCCTTTTAAATATTTATGTGTATATGTCGTGAATGTTTCTACTTTTGCTTCTTATTTTTTGGACCAATTTCCTGCGCTTTTC
>NC_041383.1:69174685-69186904 GCF_002162155.2 Triticum dicoccoides
GAGAGGAGCGCGCAGGACTTGGGTTCTTCAAAATGTTGAGCGCGAGCGAAACACCCACTGGGCCGGCTGGCGGCAACCCGGCGGAGCCAGTTGGCGAGTAGCCGGTCATGCGGCTGTTTATTTTTATTTTCTGAGCGGCGGGTCGGGTTGGTCGACCCGGCAGCCTTTGACTTGGTGTTTGAATCATGAAGGAGCTCTGGCCCGTTGTGCTTGCCAGCCGACAGCCGAAGCTGGATCTGTGGCCTAGGGCAAAGTGGGGGACCGCGGCATCCTTAGCGCATCAGGAATAACCAAGTTAGGCGGCAGGGTGGCGGTGGAGCCGGCCAGCCCCTGAGCCCCCGGGTCAAGCGGGTCGGACCGGTGGCCAGGTTCAGGAGCATAGTGATGCAAAACGGTAGGGACACCATAAGTTGGTCGACAAAAGGTATCCCCCGAGTCTTGTTCGGGGACCCGATAGTTTCATGCGTTTACAAAAGGCGACGATACATACATTCGTGCGACTAACTGTAAAACAGACGGAGGAGTTCTGTGTTCCACGGCCCCGTCATTTCTTTGCCAGCGGTGTCTCTCTTGCGCTTGTTTGACTTGCGTGTGTCGATGAGGTAGTAGGCGTTGCGATCGCGCAAGGCCCTACTCACGATGAATGGGTCCTCCCATGGGGGGGACAGCTTGTGCTGGCCGGCTTGCTCTTGGACGAGTAGGAGGACGAGGTCACCCTCACGGAACGCGAGGGGCTTGATCTTCTTGTTGTGGTAGTGCCTCAGGCCTTGCTGGTAGATGGCCGAGCGGCTGAGCTCCAGGAGGCGGGCTTCTTCGAGTAGGTCGACACCGTCTTCGCGGGCTTCTCTGGCTTCGGCTTCGGTGTACATCACGACGCACGGCGAGTCGAACTCGACGTCGGTCGGGATGATGGCTTCGG
The DNA here is from genome assembly GCF_002162155.2 of Triticum dicoccoides. NCBI lineage: Eukaryota > Viridiplantae > Streptophyta > Magnoliopsida > Poales > Poaceae > Triticum > Triticum dicoccoides. The sequence goes on from NC_041383.1 coordinate 69,175,605, forward strand.
CTCCATAGACGAGGAAGAACAGGGTGAACCCGGTCGACCGGTTTGGCATGGTGTGGAGACTCCAGAGAACGGCCGACAACTCGTCAAGCCAGCTGCCGGGTGAGCGGATGAGTGGCTCGACGAGTCGCAGCTTGATGCCGGACAGGATGAGTCCGTTGGCCCACTCGACCTGTCCGTTGGACTGCGGATGTGCAACAGAGGCCAGGTCGAGGCAGATGCCGGAGACGGAGCAGTATTGTTCGAGCGTGCCCTTGGCAAAGTTGGTGCTGTTGTCCGTGATGATGCTGTTCGGCATGCCATAGCGAACTTCTATGTCCTTGATGAACCGGACGGCTGTTGACCCGTCCAGTTTCTTGATTGGTCGTGCTTCGATCCACTTGGTGAACTTGTCCACCGCCACCAGCAGGTGCGTCATGCCGCCTCGAGCGGTTCTGAAGGGCCCCACCATGTCGAGTCCCCAGACCACAAAGGGCCAGGCGATCGGAATGGTGCGGAGTGCTGATGCCGACTGGTGGCTGCGCTTGCGGAAGCGTTGGCATCCCTCACACTTGAGAACGAGCAACTCGGCATCTTGGAGGGCCGTGGGCCAGTAGAACCCGTGGCGGAACGCCTTGGCCACCAGGGATCGCGACGCGGCGTGGTGCCCGCATTCGCCCTGGTGTATGTCGAGGAGGATGTCGATGCCCTGCTCCTGCTCGATGCAACGCTGGAACACACCGGTGGTGTTGCGCTTGACGAGATCGTTGTTGATGATGTTGTAGGTGGACGCCCGGTGTTTCACTTGCCAGGCCTCGGTCTCGTCCATGGGGAGAACCCTGTTTTCCAGGAATTATGATATTCGGAGGGCCCAAGACGGAGCCATCACTACAGCGAAGACGGCCATCAGGGCGGGTTCCGAGTCGGCAGCCCCCGAGCCGGGTTGAGCAGCCACCGTTTTGGGGATGGCGACGTTCGGGTTTGGGGCGATGGCGGCCGAGTCGAGTTGAGCAGCCCCCGGGTTGGGATGCGGCTGGGTTGTCTGGAACGTGGATGGACTCGGAGTCCGGCGACAGCTTGATGGACGGCTTGTGCAGATGCTCGAGGGAAACACCGGAAGGGATGGACTGTCGGGACGAGGCGATCTTGGCGAGCATGTCGGCTGCTTCGTTCTCCGCATGTGGGACATGGAGGAACTCGCAGCCCTCGAAGGACCCGAGCAACTTTTGGACGAGGAAGCGGTAGCTTGCCATGTTGGAGTCACGGGTGTCCCACTCGCCGGAGCACTGCTGCACCACTAGGTCCGAGTCACCGTAGCACATGATGCACCGGATGTCGAGTTCCTTGGCAGGCCGGAGGCTGTGCACAAGGGTTTCATACTCGGCGACGTTGTTGGAGGCGGCAAAGTGGATCTGGAGTGCGTAGAGGAGTCGGTCACCCTTCGGGGATGACAGCACGATGCCGTCCCCTAGGCCGAGTCGCATCTTGGACCCGTCGAAATGCATGCGCCAATGCATCGAGTCGGGAGGCGGTGGTAGGTACTGGGTCTCGGTCTAGTCGACGAGGAAGTCGGCCAGGGCCTGAGACTTGATCATGGTGCGGGGCTCGTAGAGGATGGTGTGGCCGGCCAGCTGGAGCGCCCACTTGGCGACCCGACCAGAGGCATCCCGGCACCCGATGATTTCCCCGATAGGAGCCATGCTGACCACGGTGATGATGTGCTCTTGGAAGTACTGCTTCAGCTTCTTGGCGGTAAAGTACACGTCGTAACACATCTTCTGGTAGTGTGGGTAGCTCTGCTTGGAGTTGGATAGCACTTCCCTCAGGTAGTAGACCGGGCGCTGGACGGCTTGGATCTTGCCCTTCTCTGGTCGCTCGACCACCAGCACCGTGCTGACCGCCCGCGAGGTCGCGGCTATGTAGAGCAACAGCGGATCCTTGTCGGTCGGTGCGGCCAGGACTGGCTCGGTGGAGAGCATGCGCTTGAGGTCCTGGAAGGCCTCGTCTGCCTGGTCGTTCCATTCGAACGACTTTGTCTTCTTCATCAGCTGGTACAGGGGTAGAGCCCTCTCGCCCAGCCGGCTTAGAAACCGGCCAACCAAGGCCAAGCATCCGGTGAACTTCTGGACATCACGCAGCCGAGCCGGCTTGCGCATGCGCTCGATGGCCTTGATCTTCTCCTGGTTCGCCTCAATGCCGCGCTCCGAGACGAGGAAGCCGAGCAGCTTTCCGGCCGAGACACCGAAAACGCATTTTTCCGGGTTAAGCTTGACCTTGTATTTGCGGAGGTTGGCGAATGTTTCCTTAAAGTCATCGAGGAGCGTGAGGTGATGCTTGGTCTTCACCATGATGTCATCCATGTAAACATGGATATTGCGGCCGAGTTGTGGCAGCATACACTTCTGCATGCAGCGTTGGAAGGTGGCGTCGGCGTTCTTCAAGCCGAATGACATGGTGATGTAGCAATACGCCCCAAAGGGTGTGATGAAGGATGTCTTCAGGGCGTCGGCCGGGTCCAGCTTGATTTGGTGGTAGCCGGAGTACGCGTCTAGAAAGGAGAGGATCTCGCACCCAGCGGTCGAGTCGATGACTTGGTCGATCCGCGGGAGAGCGAACGGATCCTTGGGACATGCCTTGTTGAGGCTGGTGTAGTCGATACACATGCGCCAGGTCTTGTTCTTCTTCAGGACGAGGACTGGGTTGGCCAGCCCCTCGAGGTGAAACACTTCCATGATGAAGCCAGCCGCCAAAATCTTGGCGACCTCTTCGCCAATGGTTCTTCTCTTCTCTTTGGAAAAACATCGCGGGGGTTGACCGACAGGCTTGGCGTCCTTGCGGACGTGGAGTTTGTGCTCGGCGTACTTCCTCGGGATACCCGACATGTCCTTGGGGGTCCATGCAAAGATATCCCGATTCTCACGGAGGAAGTCCACGAGCTCGCCTTCCTATTTTGCTATCGAGGCGGGCGCCTGCGGCAACGTACTTGCTGCAGCTGGGATCCTCACGGTTCAGCTTTACTTTCTTGGTTTCCTTGTAGGGCTTGAAGGCGGCCTCGTCGGCCGGGTCCTTGGTTGGGATCGACGCGGCCGAGGCCTCGCCTGCCATGATGACGATCCGGTCGAGCTGGCACCGCTCCTCGGCAATGACCAGCGACTCGTCCAACTTGGCACCGTCTCGGGTGCACTCCAGGGACTTGTAGTAGTCGCCGGTAATGGTGATGAGGCCCTTGGGACCCGGCATCTTCATCTTCAGATACGCGTAATGGGGGACCGCCATGAATTTGGAGAGCGCGGGTTGGCCCAGCAGTGCATGGTACGCGCTGGACAGGTCCACCACCTCGAACCAGATTGGTTCGCGCCGGAAGTGGATGCTATCACCGAACAGGACGTCGAGCCGGACCCGGCCGATGGGCGAGCAGGAGAGGCCGGGCACGATTGTCACATCCCTAGCTTCTGGCATTGCACTAGTACTAGCCTTTGGTGATGCATCATGTTTACTTTTACAGAAAGTTGAAATGGGGATTGTCCAAACCCTAGCATTTTAAGAATTCACCAGGTTCACCTAAAATATTTTCAGTCAATCCAAGTGGCTTTCAAAAATGTTCATCATCTTTGGAAAAATGCTGGAAACAGTAACCAGAGATGATGCACATTTTTCTATGTCATTTTGGATCTTTGAACTAATATATATTGTATTTGAGTTGGAGCAAATATATGTTATATATATATTTAATGCTTCAATAATTCTGATATTTTGTGAGGGGCTCTAGAATATTACTTTCAGTCCCTGCAAAAATTATTGGAAGAAACAAAAATGATTTAGTGTTTGAACTAAATCAAAACAGATTGAAACAAATAGAAAACAATGATTAAAAAATAAAACAGAGCAAAAATAAAAAGGGAGACGGCCACCTGGGCCACTTACCTGCTTACCTGCCCGGCCCAGCTCCTCCCGCTGGCCCAGCCCGCCACCGCTACCCCCCTGTCGTCTTCTTCCCTCGCCAGAAGGACGCGGGCACGCGCCCCGGCCACCTCCTCCCTGCCTGGCTGCCTCCTCCTCCCCTGGTTCCCTCCCGCGATGCCACGCAGCCCCCTCGGACCCCTCTCACTCTTCCTCGAGGCCCCTCCCCTCTGCTCTTTCTCTCTCGCCCGAACCCGAACACAGCCGTCGCCACCGACGCCGTTCGCCGCGGCCACCATCCCCCTCTCGCCTTCCCGACGCCTCCCAGAGCTCCGCAAGTCCTCCCTCGTCCTCCTCGTCGTCTCACGCGACCAGAAGAGCCCCGGAACGCCGCCCCCGACGTTTTCCCCCTCGCCGGCCGCCGAGGATCTTCTCCGTCGAATTCGGCCACTCCGGCGCGCCCCCGAGCTCGCTGACCCTCCCTGCACGATCCCCGTGAGTCCCTGCTCCGTTTCCCCCTAACCCCAAGCTCGATTTCGAGCTCTAGCCGCCCCCTCTACCGGAGCCGAGACGCTCCGCCGCACGGGCTCGTCGCCGGTGAAGCCCCGGTGACCAAATGGTCCCACGCCTGCGTCCGTTGCACTCGTTGCGTCCCGTAGAGTAAAACTAGCGCGACCACTATCTTGTTTGCACACCGCAGCGCCGGTCCCGCGAACCCCCGAGCTCCGGCCGCCGCCGGGGTCGATGCCGCGCTCAACTCCGGCCACCCCAGCACCAAACACCGCCACCGTTGGATGCGCCACATCGCCAGCTACTCATAGCACCCACCCGCGCATCAAACCGTGGCCGGAGCAGCGTTTCCGACGCCCTCCGCCGTTGCTGGCGTCGCCGGCGACAAGCCGCGGGTCAACTCCGACGGGTTTGACCCGGGGTTTGACCCCCTGACGTGTGGGCCCAGGCGCCTGGTTGATTAGGGTTAGATTAGTTAGCGTTAATTAACCTAGCTAATTAGATAGGCCACTGACATGCGGGCCCCGCCCGGCTAACTAAGTTAGTTAGGGCTAACTAACCTGGTTAGTTGACTGAGACACTGACGTGTGGACCCCACACGTCAGGTTTGACCCTGACCGACCCCTGTTGACTTGCTGACGTCACGGTGACGCACTGCTGACGCAGTAAATGTTTTCTGGAATTTAAATAATTCTTAAATGATTTATTAATTCCAGAAAATGCCTAAAACTTCAATAAATCATAGAAAATTAACCGTAACTCCAAATTAAATAATTTATATATGGAAAATTATCAGAAAAATTCAAGGAATCCATCTGTACCATTTTCATGCATGTTAGAACAACTTATAGCTGCTGTTTAGCACAAATCAATTAAAGGGCATTTATTTAATCACATATGGAGTTTGAATTTGAATTTTATATTCAAACCAACTTCATTTAATCTGTTGCTAGTTGCATTAGCCCAACACACATTCATTTTGCCATGTCATGATCATGCATCATATTGTGCATTGCATTGATTGTGTTCCCTTCTGTGTTGCCGGTATTTGTCCCCTCTCGATAGATGTGATACCGATGATGTGATCGTTGACACTGATGAAGACTCAATGTTATCTTCAGAAGTGCCAGGCAAGCAAAACCCCCTTGTTCATTCCGATACAATCCTACTCTCTCGCTCCTGCTCTCTTTTACTGCATTAGGACAACCCCGATTCATCTGTTACTTGCTGCGGTAGCTGAACCCCTTTATCCTTTGCATGACCTGTCATTGCCACAGTAAATAGATGAAACCCACTAGCATGAGTAGGAGTTGTTTGAGCCTTGTTGTTCCTACTCATTCATGCTTGTTTGTCATGCCTGCTACTGCTTAGAGTTGAGTCAGGTCTGATTCATCGGGGATGAATCAGAGGTGTGTGAACATGTCCTACTGTGTGTGAGCTAAGTGTGTGAACACGATTTGGTAAAGGTAGCGGTGAGAGGCCATGTAGGAGTACATGGTGGGTTGTCTCATTGCAGCCGTCCTCAGGAACTGAGTTCTGTGTTTGTGATCCATGATTCAGCTACTACCACGCATTGGGCCCGAAACCAATGGACCCTCTCGGCTTCTTAATCACCCTTGTCCTCTGTCCAGGAGTTGCAAGTAGTTTCTGGTGTTTGTAGTATGCTGGAGGCCGTGGACAGCGCTGACCGTAGGGGTGGGCTGTGATGCGGTAGGCACGTGGCCGGGTAAACCGGGCGCCCGTTTGGTGTCACGGAACCCTGTTCACATCGTTTGGGGCTGTGAGCGAAACTCCGGCCGGATCTCCTCATGGATGGAACCCGAATAGGCGATAAACCTGGACTAGAGACTTGAGTGTTTAGGCAGGCCGTGGCCGACACCCACGTTGGGCTTCCGCTTGAAGGTTGCTGAGTACATGTCGTGTAAACGGCGGTAAGTGGTGAGAGCGTGTGTGAAGAAGTACACCCCTGCAGGGTTAAAATGATCTATTCGAATAGCCGTGTCCGCGGAAAAGGACTTCTGGGTTGCTTATATCAGTTCATAGACAAGTGAAAGTGGATACTCTAAAATACGCAAGATAAGCGTGAGTGCTATGGATGGCGTTCTCGTAGGGAGACGGGAGCGGATCCATAGTGGTGTATTGATATGGTGAATATGTGGACTCGTGTGCGCCACCTCAAAAAGTTACTCGCAGTCGTAGTTCAGGATAGCCACCGAGTCAAAGCTGGCTTGCTGCAGTTAAACCCCACCATCCCTTTGTTGATAATGATGCATATGTAGATAGTTCTGATGTAAGTCTTGCTGGGTACATTTGTACTCACGTTTGCCTATTTTATGTTTTTGCAGAGAGACTTCAGTCTCACTAGTATTTCCGCGTGGTCTTCGACGTTTAGCTTGTTACCTCAGCTACGATCTTGTGCCCTCGGCAGGGTCTGATAGATAGTCAGGCTTCTCAGCCTTTTTCATTTATAGATGTCTGTACTCAGACATGATAGCTTCCGCTTGTGCTTTGACTTGTATGCTCTGATTGTTGGGTCATGAGACCCATGATTGTAATATCGCGCTCCTCGGAGCCTATTGAATAAATTACTTGAGTCGTAGAGTCATGTTGTGATGCCATGTTGTATTTGCACATATCGAGCATATTGTGTGTATGTTATTGAAATGCTTGGTATGTGTGGGATCTGACCATCTAGTTGTTTATCTTTAGTAGCCTCTCTTACGGGGAAATGTCTCCTAGTGTTTCCACCGAGCCATGGTAGCTTGCTACTGCTCCGGAACACTTAGGCTGGCCGGCATGTGTCCTTCTTCGTTCCTGTGTCTGTCCCTTCGGGGAAATGTCACGCGGTGAATACCGGAGTCCTGCTAGCCCAGTGCTACAGCCTGGATTCACTCGCTTATGACCGACACGTTCGATGCTGGGTCATGGATGCCTGTCCCTGTAAGTTTGTGCCGCTTTGGGTTTACGACTAGCCATGTCAGCCCGGGCTCCTTATCATATGGATGCTAGCGACACTGTCATATACGTGTGCCAAAAGGCGCAAACGGTCCCGGGCAAAGGTAAGGCGACACCCGTGGGAATACCGTGCGTGAGGCCGCAAAGTGATATGAGGTGTTACCTGCTAGATCAATGTGGCATCGAGTCGGGGTCCTGACAGCGTTGGTATCAGAGCTTGACTGCCTGTAGGATTACCAAGCCAAACTGGTCGAAGTTGAGTCTAGAAATTCTTAGTTATATAAGGGAATTGATTGTGGGATGGAACGTAAGGCTCTTTTTACTCCTTATACCTCATGCCCTTCTGATCTGAGTCATCTTATCTTTCCTGCGGGGATTAAGAACTAGGCTATCTTTTCTTTCTATTAGGATCACGTGTTACTAATCAGTAGACTTATAAGATTGTTGGATTTAAGTCTCAGTTCAGTTCCTACTACTTCCGTATGTTAATTGTTGATCTCGGAACCTTGATATTGTGCTTCTGAGTGGTTATGCCACCAATTTTGTGAATGTCTCAAACCTTTTCTGAGCATTTACAGCCGTTATGCTGTCCGAGTCATTCCAGGTTTTTAAATAGTCTGATGCATTTGCAAAATCCTCTCCCTCTGGTTTCGATGTTCCTTTATGCCAGCTCAATCACACTAATTGTTGAGTTGAGGTATTCTATTGCCTTGACATTATGTTGGAATAATTATTATGACCCTAGGTGTCTCAGGGGATCATCTAGTGGTCTAGCCATGATTTGTGTCCTAGTGTGAAGATTCTGGCCTTTATTCTCGGAAGCATCCCGTGATGCTACTTAGTAGTAGGTATTCTACTCCTGGGTTCTGAACCCGAGATTCACCCTACCTACTTCATGTTGATAGTAATTGCTAGTGCCTTTAGGATATTAGTAAACTTTGCGATAGTCCTTGAAGTCCGTGGTATCTTCTTCTTCCAAATACCATGAACTACTTATGGCAGAAGTTCCTCGTTGAACTGAAAGATCACAACAGGAGTGCTCTCGATGGGTTCTCCATTCATAAATGTGACTCTGCCAGTTCTACCTTTCCGCATGGATTGTCTGGAAGAAATATGTTGAACTCGTTCGACATGCTAATCTATGCATTCACAACTCAGAAAATCATATGTTCCTTTGAGTTGTCCCTCTTTAGTTGTTTTCTGACCTTCGTCTATCAATTGATAGTCCAAGGGTATGCATGCATTCGTTATCGATGCCTACTACCTTATGGTCCGTCAAGCCATTCTATTCCGGAATGACTAGGAGAAACAAACTCCAGTACCTCTTCCTTATCTAGGATTGGGTCAAAGAAGTTGTGCTCCGCAGATCAAAATGCCAATCTAGCTTCTGGTCTGCTCTACCCTGAAGTATTACCTTCTTTATGACAGGAATTTCATGAGAATTGCACCACATTTTGTGAATTCTTGACATAGTGATACCTCTTGCCATCATTAGTCATTCCTCGGTCTTCGTGTTGATGCAACCGGAATACCGACCAATGAATTGTGATGTGTGAAATCAATACGCCTAGCAACCTCGTTGCTTGGTAGTTAAAGGATAATAATTTCATTCTTAGCATGTTGGTTTTTGAATCATCCTTCTAAGACTTATCGTGCTACCTAGTCCTTATTTCGGTGCACCCTTCGATTGATGAGTTAGGATCTTGTCAAGTCCTCACTCATTTGATCATATCGTCTTGCCCTCAAAAGCGAGATTGTTCTCGAGCTTAGTAACATACCGGTGGTTCGTGATTTTTTGAATGTCTTCTCGGAAGTATCACCAGGTCGTCACCTGACCGTTATGTTGAGCCCGTGATCAAGTTGGTTTCTTGTGAACCACCTTCTCTCCAAGAATCGGTGTTAGATATCCCTGAGCTAGTTGGTTAAGCTAGACAACAACTTGGAGAGTTGGAAGATAAAAGCTTGTCTGACTTAGTTTGTTCCAAAGGGATATTCTTGTGTAGTGTGTGTTGAAGAAAGATGATATCTTCATCGATTGGTCCTTGTGATCAGTTGCTGGACTTATTGTCTTATCAATCCTTTGATTTGAGTGTGGGCTATCGTCAAATCAAATCAGTACCAACGATGCTCGTAATGTTGTCTTCCTCGTGGTTGATCCCTCGAGAATACACCATTATATCTTTTGGTTCTGACCAATGCTATCACCGTGTTCACATGATGGTGGAAATCCAGTGATATGGAAATTCCGATGAGTTGTTGTTGAGCCCATCAGCAGCATTTTGTCTCCCCATGATTCATGTTGAACATCAACCTAGTGTTGAAAACTTGTGTAAGCATTTCTTCGTGTTTCGTTCATGAAGCATATGTTTGGATGAAAGTAGTGACTTTCCTTAATTCATGTGCATCTGATGCAAGTTGCCGCCGTGGATTCGAGAAAGTCAATGTTGCTTTCTTTGGAATCATTCCAAATCAGTCATGCACACGTGCGAAGAATGCTGTGGTTTGAAGACTTGCAACCTTCAATCTATATGTATCCCTAGCACACCAAGCCACTGATTGATTTGTTCAAGGAGAAGGAGTTCCTTCATAAGAGCTAATCCGGACTTATGAAAGAACTTCGATACCCTCGTTGATGGTTCCCCCTCCTGAACTCGGTAGTGTTTTATTATAAGACTACCACGTGGTCATGCTTGTCTAGGACAACGTGTTCACATGTTTGTAGCAGAACCAGCTCATGTTTTGGAGCTTGCTATCGTAGTTCGCTTCCCGAGAATCTCGCGACGTCATCTCGTCGATTTGTGTTGCAAACTTTTATTCTTCTTCCTAGACTCGATGAGTCTGAAATATCCTGACACCAACCAGATCTGAATCTCAGGCAGATATAATGGTTGGAACATTTCCCAAGAACTATAATATTGGTCCCTCGATAACCGGTAAGGTGGATGTCGTGGCCAACACACCCAGCCGGAAGACCTGTTATTATAATATCTTGATTGAGGAAGTTGGCCACCTCCCCATAAGGATTTCGTAGGATTTACCTCCCTAGTTATTCCTTATGGATTTTTGTGTTCCCGAAGTCCGACCTTTTACTTGATGTTTTAGATATCAAACCATATCTATGAATGGGTTATACTAGCACATCCAGGAGAACATTAGAAGCGGAGTGCTAAATGTCTCTCGGTCGATCATCCAGATTTTATTCCCTTGGCCCCGCTAAGATGAAATCTGAGAAGTGTTATCTTCCTTTGCATCTGCATCCTCCATCACCATTCATCATGGTAGTAGGTTGTGTTACCGGACCCTTGACACGGATGTTGGTAAAACCTTGATGAATATGGAAATGCTCAAGTTCTTGAGAGCACGCACAAGCGCTACGAGTTATCATCGGCACTAACTGGGTTTGCTCTCAGTTTCCTCGGCAATGCTATGATCTTTTCAAACAGTGAATTCACTCTTTATTGTTGGGTTCTTTCCCAGTTACCAGAATCATTCCCAGCATTTGCATTTTGTTCCTAGCTTGCACCACCAATGTGCCATTCTACCATGGGTCTCTTCCATTTCCGGTGGTAAGCAAATTCATCCATTACGTTGTCTTCAACAAGGTAATCCACATCATCCAAGTTTGAGTTTGCCATTCTACCGACCCCCTCCAAACGATCGCTCGAGAATTGTCTTAGGCTGGTTTAAAGAGTTTCAACGATCTCTATATCAAAGGTAATTCTTTTTGCCACTTAAGATAATACTCTACGAATCACCCCCCTCCAGGATGTTTCGTCGTGGTATCATGGCAACTCAAATCCTCGCTACGTTGACAATCGATTACCACCTTCTTAAGTGTGGAATTGTTGTCCACCTAGTGAACCTTCGTCATCCGTTTCTTTCCACCCCTCTTGATGTGTATCTCGTGTCTCAACCCGAGAAATAGTCCTATGTCTCATTCCGTGAGTTGTTCGATCTTC
>NC_041383.1:69187082-69195566 GCF_002162155.2 Triticum dicoccoides
AGAAGATCGACCCCTCTAGAGTTTTCCTTTCCTCTTCTTGTCATGATTAGCTGGAGTTCTCAGAGCAAAACGACAAGACAAAGATGGTGTTCAACTCAACGTTCATTTGAGGTGCCACCTGGATCGTGAAGATTATACTAGTTTGCGTTTCCCCTTCATCCTACCCTACGCTTGAATCTCGAGACGAGATTCTTGTTTAGTGGGGGTGAGTTGTCACATCCCTAGCTTCTGGCATTGCACTAGTACTAGCCTTTGGTGATGCATCATGTTTACTTTTACAGAAAGTTGAAATGGGGATTGTCCAAACCCTAGCATTTTAAGAATTCACCAGGTTCACCTAAAATATTTTCAGTCAATCCAAGTGGCTTTCAAAAATGTTCATCATCTTTGGAAAAATGCTGGAAACAGTAACCAGAGATGATGCACATTTTTCTATGTCATTTTGGATCTTTGAACTAATATATATTGTATTTGAGTTGGAGCAAATATATGTTATATATATATTTAATGCTTCAATAATTCTGATATTTTGTGAGGGGCTCTAGAATATTACTTTCAGTCCCTGCAAAAATTATTGGAAGAAACAAAAATGATTTAGTGTTTGAACTAAATCAAAACAGATTGAAACAAATAGAAAACAATGATTAAAAAAATAAAACAGAGCAAAAATAAAAAGGGAGACGGCCACCTGGGCCACTTACCTGCTTACCTGCCCGGCCCAGCTCCTCCCGCTGGCCCAGCCCGCCACCGCTACCCCCCTGTCATCTTCTTCCCTCGCCAGAAGGACGCGGGCACGCGCCCGGCGCGCGCGGCCACGCGCCCCGGCCACCTCCTCCCTGCCTGGCTGCCTCCTCCTCCCCTGGTTCCCTCCCGCGACGCCACGCAGCCCCCTCGGACCCCTCTCACTCTTCCTCGAGGCCCCGCCCCTCTGCTCTTTCTCTCTCGCCCGAACCCGAACACAGCCGTCGCCACCGACGCCGTTCGCCGCGGCCACCATCCCCCTCTCGCCTCCCCGACGCCTCCCAGAGCTCCGCAAGTCCTCCCTCGTCCTCCTCGTCGTCTCACGCGACCAGAAGAGCCCCGGAACGCCGCCCCCGACGTTTTCCCCCTCGCCGGCCGCCGAGGATCTTCTCCGTCGAATTCGGCCACTCCGGTGCGCCCCCGAGCTCGCTGACCCTCCCTGCACGATCCCCGTGAGTCCCTGCTCCGTTTCCCCCTAACCCCAAGCTCGATTTCGAGCTCTAGCCGCCCCCTCTACCGGAGCCGAGACGCTCCGCCGCACGGGCTCGTCGCCGGTGAAGCTCCGGTGACCTTTTGGTCCCACGCCTGCGTCCGTTGCACTCGTTGCGTCCCGTAGAGTAAAACTAGCGCGACCACCGTCTTGTTTGCACACCGCAGCGCCGGTCCCGCGAACACCCGAGCTCCGGCAGCCGCAAAAGAGGTCGCCGCCGGCAGCTCCGGCCACCCCAGCCTCCGCCACCGCCACCGTTGGATGCGCCACTCCACCCTCTCTCCCGTAGCTGCTCCCTGCGCGCCAAAAGAGCCCCTGTAGTGGGTTTCCGATGCGCACCACCGCGTCTGGCCTCGCCGGCGTCAAGCCGCCGGTGGGTCTGACCACGTTGACCACGGCGGGACACACCCCCCCCCTCTGGGTCGATGACAGGTGGGGCCAGCCCCCCCTGTTAATTAGTTTAGTTATTTTATTTTAACTACCCCCCTCTGCTGACACTGACAGGTGGGCCCCCGCCATCAGGTGATTAGCTTAAGCTAATCACCACCTAATCTAACCCCAGAGCCACTGACATGTGGGCCCTAGTGCCCTAATCCTTAATTAAACTAAAATAAACCCCCCTGTTAACCTGTGACGCTGACTAATGGGACCCCCTGGTCAGGTTTGACCCGGGGCAGCCCTGTTGACTTGCTGATGCAAGCATGACGCACTGCTGATGTCATAAAGTATTTTCTGGATTTAATTATATTCAGGAAATTCCAGAAAATGCCTAAAACTTCTAAAAATCATAGAAAATTAACCGTAACTCCAAATTAAATAAATTATATATGAAAAATTATCAGAAAAATTCAAGGAATCCATCTGTACCATTTTCATGCATGTTAGAACAACTTATCACTACTGTTTAGCACAAATCAATTAAATGGCATTTGAATAATCACATATGGAGTTTGAATTTGAATCTTGGATTCAAACCAACTTCATTTAATCTGGTTTTAGTTGCATTAGCTCAAAACACATTCATTTTGCCATGTCATGATCATGCATCATATTGTGCATTGCATTGATTGTGTTCCTTTCTGTGTTGCCGGTAATTGTCCCCTCTCGATAGACGTGATACCGATGATGTGATCGTTGACACTGATGAAGACTCAATGTTATCTTCAGAAGTGCCAGGCAAGCAAAACCCCCTTGTTCATTCTGATAAAATCCCACTCTCTCGCTCCTGCTCTCTTTTACTGCATTAGGACAACAACGACATATTTGTTACTTGCTGCGGTAGCTGAACCCCTTTATCCTCTGCATGACCTGTCATTGCCACAGTAAATAGATGAAACCCACTAGCATGAGTAGGAGTTGTTTGAGCCCTGTTATGCCTACTCATTCATGTTTGTTTGTCATGCCTGCTACTGCTTAGAGTTGAGTCAGGTCTGATTCATCGGGGATGAATCAGAGGTGTGTGAACATGTCCTACCATGTGTGAGCTAAGTGTGTGAACACGATTTAGTAAAAGGTATCGGTGAGAGGCCATGTAGGAGTACATGGTGGGTTGTCTCATTGAAGCCGTTCTCAGGAACTGAGTTCTGTGTTTGTGATCCATGATTCAGCTACTACCATACATTGGGCCCTGAAATATGACCCCGCTCGACTTCTTATTCACCCTTGTCCTCTGTCCAGGAGTTGCAAGTAGTTTCTGGTGTTTGTAGTATGCTGGAGGCCGTGGACAGCGCTGACCGTAGGGGTGGGCTGTGATGCGGTAGGCACGTGGCCGGGTATACCGGGCGCCCGTTTGGTGTCACGGAACCCTGTTCACATCGTTTGGGGCTGTGAGCGAAACTCCGGCCGGATCTCCTCATGGATGGAACCCGAATAGGCGATAAACCTGGACTAGAGACTTGAGTGCTTAGGTAGGTCGTGGTCTACACCCACGTCGGCTTTCGCTTGAAGTCTGCCGAGCACATGTCGTGTGCAGACGCTAAGTGGTGGAAACATGTATGAAGAAGTACACCCCTGCAGGGTTAACATCATCTATTCGAATAGCCGTGTCCGCGGAAAAGGACTTCTGGGTTGCTTATATCAGTTCATAGACAAGTGAAAGTGGATACTTTAAAATGCGCAAGATAAGCGTGAGTGCTATGGATGGCGTTCTCGTAGGGAGACGGGAGCGGATCCATAGTGGTGTATTGATATGGTGAATATGTGGACTCGTGTGCGCCACCTCAAAAGAGTCGCTTGCAGTCGTAGTTTAGGATAGCCACTGAGTCAAAGCTGGCTTGCTGCAGTTAAACTCCACCACCCCCTTTGTTGATAATGATGCATATGTAGTTAGTTCTGATGTAAGTCTTGCTGGGTACATTTGTACTCACGTTTGCCTATTTTATGTTTTTGCAGAGAGACTTCGGTCTCACTAGTAGTTTCGCATGGACTTCGACGTTTAGCTTGATACCTCAGCTACGATCTTGTGCCCTCGGCAGGATCTGATAGATAGTCAGGCTTCTCAGCCTTTTTCGTTTATAGATGTCTGTACTCAGACATGATAGCTTCCGCTTGTGCTTTGACTTGTATGCTCTGATTGTTGGGTCATGAGACCCATGATTGTAATATCGCGCTCCTCGGAGCCTATTGAATAAATTACTTGAGTCATAGAGTCATGTTGTGATGCCATGTTGTATTTGCACATATCGAGCATATTGT
Source organism: Triticum dicoccoides (assembly GCF_002162155.2). Lineage (NCBI taxonomy): Eukaryota > Viridiplantae > Streptophyta > Magnoliopsida > Poales > Poaceae > Triticum > Triticum dicoccoides. The sequence goes on from NC_041383.1 coordinate 69,191,008, forward strand.
GTGTATGTTATTGAAATGCTTGGTATGTGTGGGATCTGACCATCTAGTTGTTTATCTTTAGTAGCCTCTCTTACGGGGAAATGTCTCCTAGTGTTTCCACCGAGCCATGGTAGCTTGCTACTGCTCCGGAACACTTAGGCTGGCCGGCATGTGTCCTTCTTCGTTCCTGTGTCTGTCCCTTCGGGGAAATGTCACGCGGTGAATACCGGAGTCCTGCTAGCCCAGTGCTACAGCCTGGATTCACTCGCTGATGACCGACACGTTCGATGCTGGGTCATGGATGCCTGTCCCTGTAAGTTTGTGCCGCTTTGGGTTTACGACTAGCCATGTCAGCCCGGGCTCCTTATCATATGGATGCTAGCGACACTGTCATATACGTGTGCCAAAAGGCGCAAACGGTCCCGGGCAAAGGTAAGGCGACACCCGTGGGAATACCGTGCGTGAGGCCGCAAAGTGATATGAGGTGTTACCTGCTAGATCGATGTGGCATCGAGTCGGGGTCCTGACAACGATGCTGTGGAAGATCGTCTGGGTTGGCTCCAGGTCCTCGGCCTTGAGGCCGAGTTTGGTCATTGTGTCGCAGTAGAGGATGTTGATGCAGTTGCCGCCATCGATGAGGACTCACGAGAACTTGCACGTGCGCCACGTGACAATGGTAGGGTTGAGGACGAGGGCGTAACACCCGGGTTCGGCATGACTGTCGGGTGATCCTCCTGGGTCCAGGTGACCGGGCAGTCTGACCAGTGCATGAACTCTGGCTTGGTTGGGACGACGGTGTTCACCTCCTGCCGAAGGAGGCGCTCGCTACGCTTGTCGTCGCCGATGCTGGTGAAGACGATGTAGGCTGTGTTCTAGTCCGGGTAGGCGTCGTCGCGCATCGCGCCGCCAGGCGGAGGTGGTGGTGGAGGTGGAGGTGGCTGCCCCGCGCCTGGAGCTGGAGCCGGAGGAGGCGGGACATCGCCCCTCATAATGCGCTTTGTCATGGTGCACTGCCGAAGCGTGTGCGTGGACGGTCTCGCGCCGCTATAGTGCTTGCAGGGGCGTCGAGCATCTCTTCGAAGCTCATGGCAGGTTGCCACGCCGTCTTGCCGGTTTGCTGGCGCTTGGTCGCCGGGTCCGCCTCAGGCTCGGTGGCCGCGACAAGCCGGTTGTCGTAGTGCTGCGCCGGCTGGTCGGCCTTGCGCTTGTTGTTCTAGTGATGCTGCTGCCGGCTACTTCCACCGGCCGGCTTCGGAGGGGGAACCGGCTTCGCCTTGCCGACTTCATCCAGTGCCACCTGGATCTTCATGGCGGAGTCGGTGTTGGCGTACTTGTCCGCCGTTACCATGAGCACGGCCATGGTGGCCGGCTCGGAGTGCAAGAGTTTGTGCTTGAGGAGGGTGTCATCTCGGCACCCGTTGATGAAGTACTGGATTGCTTGGACTTCATGGACGCCCTCGCAACTGTTTCGGAGCTCGGTCCAGCATGCGAGGTACTCGCGACCGGTCTCTATAGGCCCTTGCACGCACATGGCGAGCTGGCTAGGGCGGTCGGGTCACTTGTAGGTCCCCGTGAAGTTGCGGACGAAGGCCTGCTCGAAGTCGACCCAGGTGTTGACGCTGCCCATCAGCAGACTGTTCAACCAGGTGCGGGCTGACCCCTGTAGCATGAGCGGTGCATAGCGCACGGCGAGCCGGCGATTGGCACCGGTGATGCCATCGGTGGTGTAGTCGGTGAGCCAGTCTTTTGGCTTCACGGTCCCATTGTACCTGGGGGTGTCGCGGGGCCCTTTGGAAAAGGGCTCCTCCCAGATGCGTGGACCGAAGCACGCCGGCCCGATACGCCGCTTTCCTCCACCTCCAAGGAGTGAGAAAGCTGGTCGAGGCGGTGGCGAGCGTCGGCATCAACGATGGCGCGCGGGCCGAGTCTACTGGCGACCAGGCCACGGGGGGGCGGGTCGGTTGGAGCCGGACGCCGGCCATGCTGGCCGGGTCGATGCTGCGTCTCTGGGGTGGGCTCGTCACCCAAGCCGCAGGTGGCCGTTGCGGCCGGGTCGCGCCGAGTCCGGGCTCGGCCGAAGTGCGCCTCGCCGGGCGGCGAGGAAGCTATGTTCTGAAGATCGTTGGGTCCGCCGATGCAGGCGGAGCCGGACCCAGCCGGCTTGGCGAGCTGGTTGAGGCGATCCTGCTGGGTGTTGGCCGCGTTGAGGAGTTCGTGCATCCGCCCGATGCGCTCCCTCAGTTCCTCACCCGTGAGCCGGTCCAGGTCGACTGTGGCTGCATGGGCAGCACGCATGTTCTTCGTTGGGGTCTCGTAGATGGTTGGGACGGCACCGAGGGCCCGGCCGATCGCTCCTCCCTGGGCACGCACGTCGGTGACCCGGCTCGGTTTGGCCGCGGTGGGCGTGAATCCGTAGGCGGCGTTGTGCTCCAGCTGAGCGGAATCCAAGTGACGCTGGGTGGCGGCGAGCATCTCGGACAGGTCCAGCCTCTGCCGGTGCCTTTCCTCGAGCCGGGTCCGGGCCTCAGCGACGTTGGTGGTGTCGATGTCGGTGCCGATGGGGATGCGGAGGCTCTGCATCATGGCGCACATTGGATCGGACGGCTCGGTCCATTCCGCTGCGGCCCTAGCTTTGGCAACCTTCCTCGTCTTGCTCGACAAGGAGGAGGCGCCATCTCCGGTGACGAAAACCTCCACGGGGACGTCCATTGCCCCGGCGAAAATGCCACCGCCGAGGGAGAGGCGGGAGTCGGAGTAGCTGAGTACCTCACTGGGATACTCGTCGGCTGTGAGCGCATCCGAGATGCGTAGCGCGGCAAAGGAGGCGGCGAGTGCACCGCCGATGTCGTCCGCCAGCATGACGGACTCGTCGAAGTAGGAGAGGGGCCCCGTCCAAAGCATGCTCCCGGCCAGCTCCTCGAGCTGCCCCACGGTGGGCGCCAACTGTCGTGGTGGGTGCACGGCAGATGCCATGGGATGGCTAAAGAGAGGAGGAGGCTCAAGGGCACTGGTGGGCTCCGGAGGCGGGGTTGGTATGAGCGAGCGCAGGATGCAAGACATACCAAGGTTCGGGGCTCTCTGGAGAGATAACACCCCTAGTCCTACCGAGTGTGGTTTGCTGTTTGACAATACAATGTTGCTCCTAGAGCTGTATGGAGGAGGAAGGAGGGCAGGCCAAGGCTTAGGCTGCTCCTTCTCCCCGAGTCGATGTTACTATTTTGGTGGCTAGTTCCTCTCTTGCTTCTACCTGTCTCTCTCTCTCGTATACGCGTGGGCTCCTGGGGGGTTTTATAGGCCAACCCCCAGGGGTACAATGGTAATGTTACAAGTTGGTGGGTCCGGGTTGTCGGCATCCGGGGACCCGGGCTGGGACCCGCTGGGGGACCTGTGGTTTGCCGGGTTCCCCTAGGTGCGGGCCCCGCATGCCTAGGGGGACTGTGCGCCGTCTTGTCGATCGTCAGGGCGTGGCCGAGTCGAGTCGCGTACAGTGGCGCTCCGTCAGGTCGCCGCTTGCTGTCATCAGCGGTGATGGCGGGGGCACTGTAGCCACGCCGGCCCTGGTCAGCGGGGAGGTGAGGGGCACTGTTGCCATGCCCCGGCTGACCAGAGGCATGGGCGAGGTACTGTCGCCTTGGTCATCAGTGGCTGAAGACTTGTCCCATTGTACGACCTGGATGGGACGGGAGCTGAACCGTGGATGGATTGCGGAGCACGCCATGGGTGGAGCTGGCTTGTTGAGGAAGCCTTGGTTGGGTCGGGTTCGGCCGTCTTGTACTGCTTGTTGAGGCCGAGTCGATGTGCCTTGCCGGGTCAGAGGGTTCGGCCGGGTTGCGGGGCTTGGCCGGGTCGAGCGACCCGGCCAAGCACGTGCCAGCTTGAGGGGCGATGCTGGCCCCGTTGTTTTTGAAAAGGAACCGGGTTCCGTTGCCTGCCCGGGGTTCATCCCCCCCGACACCCTCCGTTCGGGTTTATTAGGCCCATGAGCCAATTGCTAAGACCAAGAAGATGCACACATATTCGCTCAAAAAATAAAAAAGAAGAAGATGCACACAGAGAAAATAGATGTCCTTAATTTAGTCCATAACCACCCTATTAAATAGGCCTAGTAACAAACCAAGCGCATGCAGTGGCCGGCGGGCACATGCATCCTACATGCATGGCCAGTCAGCCAAGTCCATGCGCCAGCTCCAATGCAGCAACACAAAAAAAGAGCGATTCTTGGGAAAAAGCGAGTAGTTATTGCAGCGGGCCTTATAAACACGAAGAGCTCACTCTCCCGCTCCCGTCTCCCCCCAATCCCCCCCTGCTCCCCAATCTTCCTCACTCATCTAGAAAAACCCCGCTCACCTTCTTCCTCACTCGTACAGAAAATGCCTGCTCCTCTTCTTCCACTTCTACAGAAATCCCCAGCCCTCCTTCTTCCCCACTCGCACTGCCACTAGGCTCGTCTCTGGCTACTCTGCTCAAACCTGTGAGCTCGGTGCGACACCCACAAGGAAAATGGCGTCAGCTGGCCCCAGCGCAAGAAGATGAGGCCCCCGCCAACGGCGACACCAGTTGTAGATTTCGCACCTGGTAGC
>NC_041383.1:69195973-69234507 GCF_002162155.2 Triticum dicoccoides
ATCTGAGGAACCGGTAGAATCTCTGGTGGACCGCATCAGCGATCTCCCGGATGTCATCCTTGAGGAGATCATCTCGCTTCTCCCCACCAAGGATTGCTGTCATACACAAGTCCTCTCAACTCGGTGGCACCCTCTATGGCGCACCGCATCCCTCAATCTTGAATGTCGTCAGATATCTGTCCTTCCTGAATTTGATCTCCTTAGAGCCATCGTCTCCTCTCACCAGCAAGGCCCCGTTCAATGCCTCTGCATCCCGACACGCTACCTGTTGTCCATACCCGGCATGGTGGACGCTTGGCTGACATCCCCTGAATTCGGAAAACTCCAGCAATTTGAGTTGTACCATTACCACAAAAGTTTCATACCATGAACACACCAAGAATTCGTGCCCACACCACCATTGTCCATCTCGTGGTTTTCCTACTCTCTCCACACTGACACCTTCACCCGGTGCCATCTACCAGACGATCTGGTACAAATGCTTCGACTCCCACTGCTAAAAAACTTTCGCTTGTGGTGGTTTATCTGTCGGAGGCCTCACTGCACAACATCATCCACTCCATTTGCCCTGCCCTGGAGCGCTTGCTGATTGTTTTGGGAATAAAAATCTGTATCAGTTGTCTCCAAATAAAGTCGCCTCACCTTAAAAGCATTGTAATTTGTTTTGAAGGACAGCAGCTCATCATCGAAGATGTCCCTCCACTTCAAAGGTTGCTCCTTGATAATTGTTATAGACCTTCACAAATAACTATCGTCTCTGCGCCCAAACTGGAGACCTTGGGTGTAATTCGTGACCCGTTTAATGATCACAAGGAGTTGGTGTTTGGCTCCTCACCTTTTTAGGTATCGTATATTATCATCTACACATTTGTAATCATAAGCTGCATTTTTCATTTGTGCACATAAGTTTTATATCATCTTGGGATACACTTTGGGTACTAATATTGTGTTATATGCTCAATGAAGAGTTCATCCATTGATAGCCTATCAATGTTGCTGGATTCTGTCAAGATCATATATATCAGAATGTTCAGTTTTGATCTGTCATAATTATTGGCTTGATGTGATGCTTTCGATCTCTAGAGAATTTATATATAGAGGTGATGATTTCATGCACATTGAAAGCCCGTATATATTGTACTAGAATTAACTATTCAGCTGTCGTTCTTTCGACATACTCTTTTTTTAGACCTTAAATGTTTTCAATCTTCATGTCTACTTAGGCACAACCACATGGAGCAAAACATATAACCAATCGGTGGCGTAATAAGCACCAGGATTTTCTCAGTTCTCATGACATTCGTTTGAGGACAATAACGATGGAAGGATATGCATCCAACCAGGCAAACAGAAGCTTTGTCACATTCTTCCTGTTGAATGCGAGGTTACTACTGTCCATGAGGCTTAATTTTTACCGCAAGAGATTTATCATGGACGGACACGTTGAACAGCAATAAAAGAAGTTTCAGGTGGACAAATGGGCTTCTAAACGTGCTCGGCTTCTATTTACAACAAGTTGTAGTCATCCTGAAATATATTTTTTTGCATAGGATGTTGATTTTATGGATCAGACCGATCCATTTGTTTGTGACTGCAAAAAAGAGTGGTTGGGTTAGATGTTACTGCCATGTTCAATCTGGGTTTTGTCTAAAAATTTGATGAACAATTAATCCTTGGGCTTTTTGTACCATTTGTATGCTTGAGTTGCATGTTGTTGCCCTCGTACTCCCCTCCACCTGCCACTACACTGCTGCATCTTCCACGGCTAATGTTCGTTCCCGTCCAAGGCCTCGCCGTCGTTCTCTGCCTTGGTTCGCTCGCTGTGCCCGCCGCGGTCTCGCGTTGTCAACATGGTCAACAACCAAGAGGAATCAGGAGATGACTGTACGTGGAAAGGCTGACAGTAGGGACCCACCAGGGTCATTGCATTTCGCAAGTAGGTGCCTTTTTATTACAAGCCAAAAAAATACTTCCTCCTAATTGTTTGCTAACTAGGTCCCACGCCATTGTCAATGTAGTCAATAAACGAGAAAATTACACAACGAGCGGATAACACCAGGGACCCAGCAGCTCGCCCAGTTGTCTTTTAGTTTCAGAGACGGAGCTCAACTGCGCGCTGTGCGGGGGCTGTGGCCCGTCTAGCCCATGCTTATGCTTTTATTAAGCACATGATGATCCCAATTGATATATTTTTTTCTTTCTGAAAATGGCTAGCCCAGTTCTTTTTTTTGCAGAATACCAAAATCGAGGCCTACTTGCTCTTCTCAGCCCTGCTGGGCTGCAAATCTTTCAAGACGAGGAGGGATGTAAGTAGTAAGAAATGGGCTTCCCCAGAAAATGGGCTATAAGTTGTAAGAAATGGGTTGTAAATTTTTAAACCAAAGCCAGCCGGGAATTGCATTAAAATATCATTTTTTTAGGATTTCTCTACTCTCTACTCTTATAGAAACGAAATCCAACTAGCAATTACATTAAAATATCATCTTTTCTCCCACAAGATAAACTACTCATACAAATGCATCTTCATGTTCTGTGCAACGAACGGGCATCTTGCTAGTTAAGATTCTAAATTTCATTCATTTTTTTGCAGAGAATTGTTTTTTGAATTTTATTTTGATATAATTTTTTAAAAATTATTTTTAACGTGACTCAAAATTTCGTGATTAAAAGAGTTCGGACCCCACCGAAATATGCAAAATTTCGTTGAATTTTTTAGCAGTGACCAGAATATATGGTCTGTAATGCTAATAAAAAGAATATGGGCTTAAAATATCCTGAAGAATTAGCAAATGGGCTGTAAATTATTGAAAATAATGGCTAATGGGTTGTATGCTGTTTTCCACAGATTTGGAGGCTGACTTCTGGGCCTACTAGGTTGATGATGACACTGTCCTAAAAAAAATTGACGCGTACGCAAGGCTTTGTCAACTTAGTCAACACAAAGCAGTGACTGTTGGATGTCCATCCAATGGCCGTCGTGCTTCTTCAATCTCTGATCTTCTTGCTCCAACCACCCAAACCAACGCCGGCGGGACTGCCTGCTCCCTCCTCCCGTGGCTGGCAGTGCTGCTGCCAGGCCATCCCTCTAACCACCCACACATCCTATTATTTTCCGGCGACGTCAGCCTCACCCCGCAGCCGACCAGTCAGCGCTCGTACTCCCCTCAGCATGGGCATCTGTTGCGGTGGCTTTGCCGGCTCCGGGTGGTTCCCTTCCTGGGCCTCTCCCTCGTCCATCGCGTTTGTGCTCTCGGCACGGCGAGGTCAACATGGTCAACAAACAACAGCCATCGGAAGAGGCTGACAGTAGGGGCCCACACAAGGAAATGCCTCCTTATTACATGCAAAATAATGATTCCTCCACCTGACAGCTGGGACCCACCGGAAGGTCCTCTGTATTTCGTGAAAAAACGTTCCCCAGCTATCAGCTGGGACCCACCGGAAGTGCCTCCTTATTACGCACAAAAAAATGAATACTCCCCCTGCTAGCTGGGACCCACATTGGTGGGAGGCTGACTTGTGGGCCTACTAAGTTGACGGGGATGGAGGGCTTTGTCAACTTAGTCAATATGAACGATTCTAGCTCTAGTGACCGTATGATGTCCATCCAACGGCCGTAGTGCTTCTTCAACCTCTGGTCTTCTTGCTCCAGCCGCCCAAAGCAGCGTCGGTCGTGCCGCATGCTCCTGCTTCCCGTGGACGGCTGTGCTGCCATGGAGGCCTCACCGCCCCTACTATTCCCACTGTTTCTAGGGCATGCGGCGACGGCAGCCACACACCATAGCCGAACCAGTGCCCTCATACTCCTCTGTGCGCGGGATTCCGCTGCCGCACCTTCCCCGGCTCTGCGTTGTCCCCTTCCTAGGCCTCGCCGTCGTCCACCTCTCTAGTGCTCTCGGCGCGGCATGGTCAACATGGTCAAGGGACGACTTTCATCGAAAGAGTACTGTACGTGGAGAGGCTGACAGCTGGGTCCACGACGGCCGCAAGGAAGTGCCTCCTTATTACGCGCAAAATAATTATTCCTCCACCTGACAGCAGGGACCCACCGGACGGGCTACCTATTTTGCAAAAAAACGTTTCCCCCCTGACAGCTGGGACCCACCAGCTACATCTTTGCACACAAGGAAGTGCGTCCATATTACGGGCAAAAAAATGATTCGCCCCCCTGACTACTGGGACCCACCAGCTACATCTTCGCACGCAAGGAAGGCATCCATATTACGGGCAAAAAAAATGATTCGCCCCCCTGACTGCTGGGACCCACTACCTACATCTTCGCACGCAAGGAAGTGCCTGAGAGTCGGGACCCACCTGGTCGAAGCGTATGTAGCATTGTCATTCTGGTCGCGAACGTGTACGTACATACTGGTCGATGTAGAGGTGCGCACGTGTCGTAGTAGAGGCGCGCACGTAGCATGTACACATACATACATCGGGCAATGTGCAAGAAAGAAAATACGGCCACGTACGTACATACGGGTGGGGTCTCGAACGCCTACTCGCGCATATGTACGACAAGGGCTCGTGTACATGGCTGGGTCGGAACGGAGAAACTGCGTCGCCGTCATGTTCATGGGGAGCCAACCGGATGGGTCGGAACAAAATGCCTCGTCGTGTTCATCGGGAGGGCTTGGACGGAACAACCGATGGAAACGAGGCCTGGCGTACCGTAGAACGGAGGAAACGGTCTTGTGTTCGACCGGCCACGGTCAAACGGGGTCCTGTTCATCGGGAGGGGTCTGGCGTACCGCAAAATGGAGGAAACGGACTTTTGTTGGACCTCCCACGGCCGAAACAGGGTCCTGTTTATTGAGAGGGGTGTGGCGTACCGCAAAACGGAGTAAACGGACTTGTGTTGGAGCACTACGGTCGAAACGGGGGTCCTATTCATCGGGAGGGTGCTATGTCTTGAGCTTGCGTTGGTTTTCCTTGAAGAGGAAAGGGTGATGCAGCACAGTAGCGTAAGTATTTCCCTCAGTTTTTGAGAACCAAGGTATCAATCCAGTAGGAGGCTCCTCACAAGTCCCACGCACCTACACAAACAAACAAGAACTCGCAACCAACGCAATAAAGGGGTTGTCAATCCCTTCAAGGCCACTTGCGAAAGTGAGATCTGATAGCGATAATATGATAACATAAATATATGGTTGGTATTTTATGATATAGATTGGAAAAGTAAAGATGCAAATAAAAGTAGATTGAAAGCTTATATGATAAGAGATAGACCCGGGGGCCATAGGTTTCACTAGTGGCTTCTCTCAAGATAGCATAATTATTATGGTGGGTGAACAAATTACTGTCGAGCAATTGATAGAAAAGCGAATAATTATGAGATTATCTAGGCATGATCATTTATATAGGCATCACGTCTGTGACAAGTAAACCGACTCCTGCCTGCATCTACTACTATTACTCCACACATCGACCGCTATCCAGCATGCATCTAGAGTATTAAGTTCATGAAGAACAGAGTAACGCATTAAGAAAGATGGCATGATGTAGAGGGATAAACTCATGCAATATGATATAAACCCCATCTTTTTATCCTCGATGGCAACACTACAATACATGCCTTGCTGCCCCCGCTGTCACTGGGAAAGGACACCGCAAGATTGAACCCAAAGCTAAGCACTTCTCCCATTGCAAGAAAGATCAATCAAGTAGGCCAAACCAAACCGATAATTCGAAGAGACTTGCAAAGATAACTTAATCATACATAAAAGAATTCATAGGAGATTCAAATATTTCTCATAGATAAACTTGATCATAAACCCACAATTCATCGGATCTCAACAAACACACCGCAAAAAGAGTTACATCGAATAGATCTCCAAGAAGAGGAAGGAGAACTTTGTATGGAGAATCAAAGAGAGAGAATAAGCCATCTAGCTAATAACTATGGACCCGAAGGTTTGTGGTAAACTACTCACAACTCATCGGAGAGGCCTTGGAGTTGATGTAGAGGCCCTCCGTGGTGGATTCCCCCTCCGGCGGAGTGCCGGCGACGGCTCCAAGATGGGATCTCGCGGATATAGAAGGTTACGGTGGTGGAAATAGTTTTTCGTGGGCTCCCCTGATGTTTTCGGGGTACATGGGTATATATAGGAGGAAGGAGTACGTCGGTGGACGATCAAGGGGCCCACGAGGTTGGGGGGCGTGCCCACCTATAGGGGCGCACCGGGCACCCTCATGGCCGCCTCGCTTGTTTCTTGACTTGCACTCCAAGTCCTCTGGATCACGTTCGTTCCAAAAAGATCGCTCCTGAAGGTTTCATTCCGTTTGGACTCCGTTTGATATTCCTTTTCTTCGAAACATTGAAATAGGCAAAAAAACAGCAATTCGGGCTGGGCCTCCGTTTAGTAGGTTAGTTCCCAAAATGATATAAAAGTGTAAAGTAAAGCCCATAAACATCCAAACGGGTAATATAATAGCATGGAACAATCAAAAATTATAGATACGTTGGAGACGTATCAAGCATCCCCAAGCTTAATTCCTGCTCGTCCTCGAGTAGGTAAATGATAAAAACAGAATTTTTGATGTGGAATGCTACCTAGCATATTTCTCAATGTATTTTTCTTTATTGTGGCATGAATGTTCAGATCCAAATGATTCAACATAAAAGTTCATATTGACAAAAGGATAATAATACTTTAAGCATACTAACTTAAGCAATCATGTCTTCTCAAAATAACATGGCAAAGGAAAGTTCACCCTACAAAATCATATAGTTTGGTCATGTTTCATTTTCGTTACACAAGATTGCTCTCATCATGCACACCCCCGATGACGAGCCAAGCAATTGTTTCATACTTTAGTAATCTCAAACTTTTTCGACCTTCACGCAATACATGAGTGTGAGCCATGGATATAGCACTATGGGTGGAATAGAATATGATAATGAGGGTATGTGGAGAAGAAAAAAAGGGAGAAAGTCTCATATTGACGAGGCTAATCAATGGGCTATGGAGATGCCCATCAATTGATGGCAACATAAGGAGTAGGAATTGCCATGCAACGGATGCACTAGAGCTATAAATGTATGAAAGCTCAACAAAATAAACTAAGTGGGTGTGCATCCAACTTGCTTTCTCATGAAGACCTATGGCATTTTGAGGAAGCCCATCGTTGGAATATACAAGCCAAGTTCTATAATGAAAAATTCCCACTAGTATATGAAAGAGACAACAAGTGAGACTCTCTATATGAAGAACATGGTGCTACTTTGAAGCACAAGTGTGGAAAAATATAGTAACCTTGTCCCCTTTATTTTTTTATTTTTTATATTATTTTTTGGGGCCTTTCTTTTTTTATTTGGCCTTTCTTCCCTTTTTTCTTTTTTTTCTTTGGCCTTTTTTTGGCCTTTCCCTTTTTTTAAGGGACAATGTTCTAATAATGATGATCATCACACTTCTATTTATTTACAACTCATGAATTATAACTCGATACTAGAACAAAGTATGACTCTATATGAATGCCTCTGGCGGTGTACCGGGATGGGAAATGAATCAAGAGTGACATGTATGAAAAATTATGCATGGTGGCTTTGCCACAAATACGATGTCAACTACATGATCATGCAAGGCAATATGACAATAATGATGCGTGTCATGATGAACGGAATGGTGGAAAGTTGCATGGCAATATATCTCGGAATGGCTATGGAAATGCCATAATAGGTAGGTATGGTGGCTGTTTTGAGGAAGATATAAGGAGGTTTATGTGTGATAGAGCGTATCATATCACGGCGTTTGGATGCACCGGCGAAGTTTGCACCAACTCTCAAGGTGAGAAAGGGCAATGCACGGTACCGAAGAGGCTAGCAATGATGGAAGGTGAGAGTGTGTATAATCCATGGACTCAACATTAGTCATAAAGAACTCACATACTTATTGCAAAATCTACAAGTCATCAAAACCAAGAACTATGCGCATGCTCCTAGGGGTATAGATTGGTAGAAAAAGACCATCGCTCGTCCCCGACTGCCACTCATAAGGTTGACAATCAAATAACACCTCATGCTTCAAATTTGTCACGCAACGGTTACCATACGTGCATGCTACGGGATTTGCAAACTTCAACATAAGTATTTCTTAAATTCACAATTACATCAACTAGCATGACTCTAATATTACCACCTTCATATCTCAAAACAAATATTAAGCATCAAGTTGATCATAGTATTCAATTCACTTCCTATGATAGTTTTTATTATACCCAACTTGGATGCCCACCATTCTAGGACCAATTTTATAACCATAGCAAATACCATGCTGTTCTAAAAGACTCTCAAAATAATATAAGTGAAGCATGAGAGACTAACAAATTCTACAAAATTAAGCCACCACGGTGCTCTAAAAGATATAAGTGAAGTACTAGAGCAAAAATTATCTATCTCAAAAGATATAAGTGAAGCACATAGAGTATTCTAACAAATTTCAAATCAAGTATTTCTCTCCCATTAGGTGTGTACAGCAAGGATGATTGTGGTAAACTAAAAATCAAAGACTAATATCATACACGATGCTCCAAGCAAAACACATATCATGTGGCCAATAAAAATATAGCTCTAAGTAAAGTTACCGATAGACGAAGACGAAAGAGGGGATGCCTTCCGGGGCATCCCCAAGCTTAGGCTTTTGGTTATCCTTGAATATATTGGGGTGCCATGGGCATCCCCAAGCTTGGGCTTTTTCCACTCTTTATTCCATAATCCATCAAATCTTTACCCAAAACTTGAAAACTTCACAACACAAAACTCAACAAGAAATCTCATAAGCTCCGTTAGTGCAAGAAAGAAAAACCACATAAGGTACTGTAATGAATTCATTCTTTATTTATATTGGTGTTAAACCTACTGTATTCCAACTTGTCTATGGTTCATACCCCTACATACTAGCCATAGATGCATCAAAATTAGCAAACAACACACGTAAAACAGAATCTGTCAAAAACAGAACAGTTTGTAGCAATTGTAACTTTCGAATACTTCTGGAACTCCAAAAATCCTACCAAAATAGGATGTCCTAGGAAATTTGTCTATTGATCTACAGCAAAAAGAATCAACGAAAAAACACGTTTCTGTGATTTATTGAATTGTTTCTCGTGAGTGCAAAGTTTCTGTTTTTCAGCAGAATCAAATTAACTCTTACCATAGGTTATCCTATAGGTTCTACTTGGCACAAACACTAATTAAAACAGGAAAACACATCTAAACAGAAAGTAGATGCAAAATTTATTACTAAACAGGAGCAAAGACAAAGAAACTAAAATAAAATTGGGTTGCCTCCCAACTAGCGCTATTGTTTAACGCCCCAAGCTAGGCATAAAAGCGAGGATAGATCTAAGTAGTGCCATCTTTGGCATTTGATTCATAAGTAGCTCGCATGATAGATTCATAAGGTAATTTGAATTTCTTTCTTGGAAAGTGCTACATGCCTTTTCTTAATGGAAATTGGAACCTAATATTCCCTCCCTTCATATCAATAATTGCACCAATTGTTCTAAGGAAAGGTCTACCAAGAATAATAGGACATGAAAGATTGCAATTAATGTCAAGAACGATAAAATCTACGGGCACATAGTTCCTATTTGCAATAATAAGAATATCATTAATCCTTCCCATAGGCTTTTTAATGGTGGAATCCGCAAGGTGCAAATTTAAAGATCAATCATCAAGATCATGGAAACCTAGAATATCACATAAAGTTTTCGGAATTGTGGAAACACTAGCACCCAAATCACACAAAGCAAAACACTCATAATCTTTAATTTTAATCTTTATAGTAGGTTCCCACTCATCATTAAGTTTCCTAGGTATTGAGACTTACAAATTAAGTTTTCCATCATAAGATTGCATCAAGGCATCAACAATATGTTTGATAAAGGCTTTATTTTGACTATAAGCATGAGGAGAATTCAACACGGATTGCAACAAGGAAATACAATCTACTAAAGAAAAATTATCATAATTAAATTCCTTGAAATCCAAGATAGTGGGTTCAATGCTATTTAAAGTCTTGACCTCTCCAATCCCACTTTTACCAAATTTAGAATCAAGATCTAAAAACTCCGAATCATTGGGACGCCTTTTAACTAAAGTTGACTCATCTCTAGTTCCATCATTATTAAGATTCATATTGCAAAACAAATATTTAATAGGGGACACATCTATAACTTTTAGATCTTCATCATTATTTTCATGGAAACTAGAAGAAAACGCTTTCACAAAGCCATCTTTCTTGGCACGCAATCTAGCGGTTCTTTCTCTGCACTCATCAATGGAAATTCTCATAGCTTTGAGAGACTCGTTAATATCATGCTTAGGAGGAGTAGATCTAAGTTTCAAAGAATCAACATCAAGCGAAAGTCTATCAATGTTCCTAGCCAAATCATCAACTTTAAGCAATTTTTCTTCAAGCAAGGCTTTAAAATTCTTTTGAGAGACCATAAATTCTTTCACACTATTTTCAAAATCAGAGGGCATATTATTAAGATTTCCATAAGAATTATTGTAGGAATTTCCATAATTATTAGAGGAATTACTAGGGAATGGTCTAGAATCAAAGTTTCCTCTATAAGCATTGTTACCAAAATTATTCCTACCAACAAAATTCACATCCATAGATTCATTATTATTCTCAATCAAAGTAGACAAAGGCATATCATTGGGATAAATAGGAGCACTCTTGGTAGCAAAAAATTTCATAAGTTCATCCATCTTTCCACTCAAAACATTAATTTCTTCTATACCATGCACTTTTTTACTAGTAGATCTTTCGGTGTGCCATTGAGAATAATTAGCCATAATATTATCAAGGAGTTTAGTAGCTTCTCCTAAGGTGATTTCCATAAACGTGCCTCCCACGGCCGAATCTAAAAGATTTCTAGAAGCAAAATTCAATCCGGTATAAAAATTTTGTATGATCATCCATAAATTCAAAACATGAGTAGGGCAATTGTGAATCATCAATCTCATTCTTTCCCAAGATTGGGCAACATGCTCATGATCAAGTTGTTTAAAATTCATAATATCGTTCCTAAGAGAGATGGTCTTAGCGGGAGGAAAATACTTAGAGATAAAGGCATCTTTGCACTTATTCCATGAATCAATACTATTTTTAGGCAAATACGAAAACCAAATTTTAGCACGATCTCTAAGTGAAAACAGAAATAACTTCAATTTAACAATATCATTATCCATATCTTTCTTATTTTGCATCTCACACAAATCAACAAAGTTGTTTAGATGGGTAGCGGCATCTTCACTAGGAAGGCCGGAGAATTGATCTTTCATAACAAGATTTAGCAAAGCAGCATTGATTTCACAAGACTCAACATCATTAAGAGGAGCAATCGGAGTACTAAAGAAATCATTATTATTGGTATTGGAGAAATCACACAATTTGGTATTGTCTTGCGCCATTGCGACAAGCAATCCAACACACAAGCAAACAAAAAGGCAAGCGAAAGAGAGAGGAGATAGAGATTGGGAAAGAGAGGGCGAATAAAACGGCAAGGGTGAAGTGGGGGAGAGGAAAACGAGAGGCAAATGGCAAATAATGTAAATGTGAGGGAGATGAGTTTGTGATGGGTACTTGGTATGTCTTGACTTGAGTGAAGACCTCCCCGGCAACGGCGCCAGAAATCCTTCTTGCTACGTCTTGAGCTTGTGTTGGTTTTCCTTGAAGAGGAAAGGGTGATGCAACATAGTAGCATAAGTATTTCCCTTAGTTTTTGAGAACCAAGGTATCAATCAAGTAGGAGGCTCCTCACAAGTCCCGTGCACCTACACAAACAAACAAGAACTCGCAACCAACGCAATAAAGGGGTTGTCAATCCCTTCAAGGCCACTTGCAAATATCTGATAGAGATAATATGATAAGATAAATATATTTTTGGTATTTTATTATATAGATTGGAAAAGTAAAGATGCAAATAAAAGTAGATTGAAAGCTTATATGATAAGAGATAGACCCGGGGGGCATAGGTTTCACTAGTGGCTTCTCTCAAGATAGCATAACTATTACGGTGGGTGAACAAATTGCTGTCGAGCAATTGATAGAAAAGCGAATAATTATGAGATTATCTAGGCATGATCATGTATATAGGCATCACGTCAGTGACAAGTAAACTGACTCCTGCCTGCATCTACTATTATTACCCCACACATCGACCGCTATCCAGCATGCATCTAGAGTATTAAGTTCATGAAGAACAGAGTAACGCATTATGTAAGATGACATGATGTAGAGGGATAAACTCATGCAATATGATATAAACCCCATCCTTTTATCCTCGATGGCAACAATACAATACATGCCTTGCTGCCCCTGCTATCACTGGGAAAGGACACCGCAAGATTGAACCCAAAGCTAAGCACTTCTCACATTGCAAGAAAGATCAATCTAGTAGGCCAAACCAAACCGATAATTCGAAGAGACTTGCAAAGATAACTTAATCATACATAAAAGAATTCAGAGGAGATTCAAATATTTCTATTAGATAAACTTGATCATAAAACCACAATTCATCGGATCTCGACAAACACACCGCAAAAAGAGTTACATTGAATAGATCTCGAAGAAGAGGAAGGAGAACTTTGTATTGAGAATCAAACATAGAGAATAAGCCATCTAGCTAATAACTATGGACCCGAAGGTCTGTGGTAAACTACTCACAACTCATCGGAGAGGCCTTGGAGTTGATGTAGAGGCCCTCCATGGTGGATTCCCCCTCCGGTGGAGCGCGGCGACGGCTCCAAGATGGGATCTCACGGATACAGAAGGTTACAGTGGTGGAAATAGTTTTTCGTGGGCTCCCCTGATGTTTTGGGGTACATGGATATATATAGGAGGAAGGAGTACGTCGGTGGACGCTCGAGGGGGCCATGAGGGTGGGGGGCGCCCACCTGTACGGGGTGCGCCGAGCACCCTCGTGGCCGCCTTGCTTGTTTCTTGACTTGCACTCCAAGTCCTCTGGATCACGTTTGTTCCAAAAAGATCGCTCCCGAAGGTTTCATTCCGTTTGGACTCCATTTGATATTCCTTTTCTTCGAAACACTGAAATAGGCAAAAAAAACAGCAATTCGGGCTGGGCCTCCGGTTAGTAGGTTAGTCCCAAAAATGATATAAAAGTGTAAAGTAAAGCCATAAACATCCAAAACGGGTAATATAATAGCATGGAACAATCAAAAATTATAGATACGTTGGAGACGTATCAGAGGGGTGTGGCGTACCGCAAAACAGGACTCCACGGGATATTGTTCATCTCCATCGTCGACCTCCTCGAGCCTCCACGGGCTACTGTTCATCCACCGTCGACCTCCTCCAGCCTCCACCTGTGACTGTTCATCCATGGGCTCCTGTTCATCCAGCCTCCACCACGCGCTACTCCACCGGCTACTGTTCAACCACCCCTCTCCACGGGCTCCTGTTCAACCACCCCTCCACGAGCTACTATTCATCCAGCCCTCCACTGACTACTATTCAACCAGCCCTCCACGGGGTCGTCCTGTTCATCCAGCCCTCCACGGGGTCCTGTTCATCCAGCCCCAACCGGCTGGATCGATCGGGGTCCTGTTCATCCAGAGGAAACACCACAGGGTCGTGTTCATCCACCCCCACCGGGAACTGTTCATCCAAACCCCCCTGGCAACACTCACTGTTCATCCACCACCCTCCCCAGCAACGCTCAATGTTCATCTAGAGGCAACATCGATCGGCTTCAGTTAGCAGCAGTAGCGACGGAATTGCTCAATCGCTCGGGTTTAGTAACGCGTAGCCAGTAGTGCAATCGCTCGGGTTCAGTTAGGCGACGCCTCGCTCAGGTTTAGTTAGAGCCCAATGCCTCGCACCCACGCGTATACGGTACGAGAGAAACGTGCATCGCTCGGCCCCCGACCACCCACCGTAACCGGGAACTCCCTAATATTTTCCTCGCCCTCGCTTCTACCACGGTTTTTTCCATCATGGACGGCCCAAAGAATGTCATGCAGCTGCGCCTCTGGCCCGCCCAGGGCGAAAAGCCCATTTTCTGCCATGATTTTTTGTCATAGAAGTAAGAGCCCACCACATCTATGATGATACCGGGTTTTGTCACAATTATCGTCATAGAAGTGTCATAAGTATGACAAAAAAAATTCGTTGGGCCCAAAATGTCACGGATGTGTCTTTTTTGTAGTGCCACCTGGGCGCGCCAGGCCCCCCAGGCGCGACCTGGTGGGTTGTGGCCTCCTCGGCCCACCTTTGGTGCCCATCTTCTGGTATATAAGTCATTTTTACCTAGAAAAAATAAGGAGAAGACTTTCGGGGCAGAGCGCCGCTGTCTCGAGGCGGAACTTGGGCAGGAGAACTTTTGCCCTCTGGCGGAGCGATTCTGCCGGGGGAACTTCCCTCCCGGAGGGGGAAATCATCATCATCGTCATCACCAACAACTCTCCCATCTCGGGGAGGGAAATCTCCATCAACATCTTCACCAGCACCATCTCATCTCAAACCCTAGTTCATCTCTTGTATTCAATCTTGTTACTGGAACTATAGATTGGTGCTAGGGGGTGACTAGTAGTGTTAATTACATCTTGTAGTTGATTACTATAAGGTTTATTTGGTGGAAGAATACGTTCAGATCCATTATGCATATTAATACCCCTCTGATCATGAACATGTTTATTATTTGTGAGTAGTTACTTTTGTTCTTGAGGTCATGGGATAAATCATGTTGCAAGTAATCATGTGAATTTGATATGTGTTTGATATTTTGATAGTATGTATGTTGTGATTCCCTTAGTGGTGTTATGTGAACGTCGACTACATGACACTTCACCATATTTGGGCCTAAGGGAATGCATTGTGGAGTACTAAATAGATGGTGGGTTGCGAGAGTGATAGAAGTCTAAACCCCAGTTTATGCACTATTTTGTAAGGGACCAATTGGACCCAAAAGTTTAATGCTATGCTTAGAATTTAGGGCCAATTCCAGTTCCGCCCCTAACTCGAACCCACTACTCAGTTTTGCCCCTAGTTTTCGGGTATGCTCAGTTTTGCCCCTCTGCCGTCAGTGCCACTTATAGAAATGCCCCTCCGCTCCGTTTCCGTCTAGTCAAGGCTGTTTGACCGCTAACTTGCCGTTAGTTTGACATATTTGCCCTTCTTTCTTACATGTGGCCCCTCTCTTACCTCTTCGCTTCACTCTCTCTCTGTTATTCTTCAACCTCTCGATGGCTCGATTTGGAGAGGGGAGAGAGCGACCGCAGCAGGATTCAGAGGCCGACGGTGGGTCGATTTGGAGGGCGGCGACATGTCCACGTCGAGCTCGTCGGTGACTTGCGAGGTAAGTGTGGCTCATCGGTGGATCGATCTGGGGTATTTCTGTCCCAATTAGGGTTCATTAGATTGGGGATTTCCTGTGTTTAGGTTGATGGTGTTGGGATTGTTCAGTTTCAATCCGAGTTCTACCTCCCCCATCCGTCATTCTCTGGACTGGAGATGAGCACGACGCGGCGGTGCGGAGGGCACGGTCTCATCCCCGCTCGTCGCGTTGCCTGGGGAGGTGCAAGCACGGGAAGAAGATTCTTAGGCTACCCCCTAGATGTAAGATTAACTCTCATTCCCACTCTGTCTGTCCTCTCATTTTGCTGACATTATTTGCCAATTTTTTGTTGTTTAATGTAAGATTAATTCTGTAGCTCCCTGATGAATGTGACTGGGTAGTTTGGATTGATCCCCCTCCCACAGATTGTGTTGCTCGTGCATTTTAGGAACTTCATGCTGGATTGGAGAAAAGCTGGCTAAAGTCCCATCATTTGGAGAGGAGGTTGATGTACTTAATAGAGAAGAACAAGAAACTCAAGTTGAAGATCAAGAAGAGAAATGAACTTATGCAAACATGGGGATTTCTCATAGTAATTTGCATTAGCATTTTGGCATCAGTTTTTTCTGAGTGGTTTAAGAATCCATACTAGCTGGATTATGGTATGTAATGAAATGTAATGTATTGTTGTGTGAGCTATCTTAATTAGTTGTATTTGTTCCAAAGCACATTGGAAATGAGTTTCATCTGGTGTAATGTGACAAGTTTTAACTGGAAATGAGTTTGCTATTTTGAGTATATTGTGTTCCATTTTGTAGCAATGTACTAATGTGACAGTGCAGTAGTAATGTGACAAAAATGACAGTTAAATGGGCACACTTGGAATTGGCCTAAACATAGGACATGATCACACTGAGACATAAAAGAGTTCACAGCATTGTGTCACAACAAACTTCAAATCTAGTACACCCACAACAAATTTTCACAGCATTACAAGTACTACCACATCTACTTGTTCTTCTTGCTCCTAGTATTGCAAGCTGGGTTTGAAGAGAGCCTAGAACTCCTCCTGGTGCTCACAGTTTTGCTCACAGCCTTGTTTGGAGTAGAAGAACTGGTAGGATTATTGCTTCCAGTGACAGAACCTATAATGTCCTCTTCTGCAATTTTGAACTTCTTCTTATGTGGTGATTGTCCCCTCTCAGCTAGTCTTTTGTAGTTCTTTCTTGGGCTGCAAAGTCACAAATAAATGGGAGAGGCCAGTTAGCAAACATTGAAGAATTTAGGAAATAACTTCAAAAATAAACCAAAAAAGTACCTGACTGCACTACTGACTGTTGTTGCATCCGTAGAAGTTGCATTTGCATTAGCAGCATCTCCAACACCTGCCATTTTTTCACTTACATCATCTCCAGCAGTTGCATTTGCATTTGCAGCATCTTCATCACTTGCATCTGCATTTGCATCATCAGTAGCAGCATCTGCCATAGTTTCATTAGTAGCATCATCAGTAGCAGCATCTGCATTTACATCATCAGTAGCAGCATCTGCCATAGTAGCCAGAGGTTCATCATTGGCATTATCAGCACCCCAATGTTCTTCCTCTCCAAATGCAGGGTCAATGGACTCTTTGCAGTGGCTGCCTTTGTGCCCAAGCTTCCCACATCTTGAACACTTATTCTTTCTTCCTCCAAGTCCTTTTCCCTCTGATTTAGCCCTAATTCTTGTCTTCCTAGGTCTACCAGGTGGCCTATTTTGCAATGGAGCACTCAGTTTAAATCCTGGGTCTACAACATCCCATTGTTGCTTGCCCTCCAGAAGTGGCAGATTATCAGCATAAGTAGCCTTGAATTTTGCCTCAGAGAAATACTCATGAACATACTGATCAATCTCACTAACTGGACCTCTCATTGAAGTGATAAAGTACAATGCATGTATGCATGGTTGTCCTGTTATTTGCCACTTTCTACAACTACAAGTATGTGTTTGCAAATTAACAGGATACCTCCACTCTCTTTTTTCCTTGTCAATTGCAGTAATCTCTGCCTCTAATGTGCTTCTTTTCACTATGGACATATCAAGGTCTTTTGATTTTGCATGAAGCATAATCATGATTTTTGGGATTATGATGTGCCCATTGTATGTCCCAGCTGCAATCTGCTGTCTCAAGTCAAACTTTTCCATTATGAACTGCCTAATTTTGTCAAGCAAGTCCACAATGTGTATCCCCTTCCACTTCTTAATTTTGGAATTGAATGACTCAGCTAAATTGTTATTGACATAATCAACTTTGCATATTTCATTGAACAAGGCCCTGGCCCATAGTTTGCTATGATGCTCTTCTAGGTACTCTTTCACACCAGGTTTGCTGTGTAGCTGTCTAAGATGCTAATTGTGTTTTTTCATGCTATATGTCAATGAACAAGGCCACAAATTATCATCAAAAAACTTTCCTCTAATTTTTTTGGAAAAATTAGCTGCCAAATGCCTCATGCATTCCCTGTGCTCAACTCCAGTGAATACATCTTCAACAGCAGTCTCTAGTCCTTTGCATGCATCTGTGTGGATGACAAGACCTGGTGGATGTCCTATTAGTTCTTTTAAATTCTAGAAAAACCATGTCCAACTATCTGTATTTTCAAACTCAACAACTCCAATTGCTACTGGGAAGATCCAGTTGCAAGCATCCACTGCACATGCACTCACAAGTTGGCCTTTATATCTGCCATTCAGTGCTGTGCCATCTACTGCAAGATAGGGCCTACATCCATCTAAAAAACCTTGCCAGCATGCTTTGAAAGAAACAAACACTCTTCTAAAGCACTCTTTCTGTCTAGTTTTTCCAGCTATTTTGTACTCTACAGTGTGCTTGTCAATGTTAACTACACTTCCAGGAGATGCTTTCTCAACTTCTGCCTTGTAAGTGTACAACAATTGAAATGAGTCAGTCCACTTACCATAAATGTTGTCCAGTGCCATCTGCTTTCCATAGAACACTCTCATGTATGGGACTTGCAGGCCATATTTTTTCTTCAGGTTCTTTTTCAACTATGTAACTCCAACCTCTGAATCCTCTAAAACCCAATGCTTCACTGCATCAGCAACCCATCTGCACTTAGCTGACTTTAGTCTTTGCCTTCTGCTTACACTTGGACAAGTATGTGCAGACTGGTTCACTTTGACCTGCAATATTGAAAGTTCAATTACATGTCAGACATACTTGCTGCAACAAATAATTGGAAAATATTTGCAATGTAACTACATATGCACCTACTGTTTGTACCTGAAACAATGAGCTATTTCTCATTAAGGAGGCATGCATCCTCCATCTACACCTCTTATAAGCACAATGAACAGTCAACCTGGTAGGATCACTCTTGTCTACTACATACTCACTCTGAGTTTTAATTGAAAATGTAGCTAGTGCATTCCTACAGTCTAAAGCACTAGAAAATATAGTTCCTTCTTTTAAAGAAGGATCATCTCTGTTGTACTGCACATCTGGCCTTCCATCATCAGAATCCTCACTATATCCCATGTCCTGGTCCTCCTCCAACTCATCTTCACCTGGCTCATCAAACGTTCCTTCTGGTGGTGGAATATAATCTTCATCCCCATCATCATCTGTCTTCTTGGCCTTTTGTTTTGTAACAAACTGAGGGAAAAGCCTTTCATCCTCATCATCTGTAGGCCAATCATCAGGAAGTCCCTCCTCAATATTTGGATCAACAGAATCTCTGCTCTGAGTAGGACCTGCATAAATAGGCACTTGCTCTGATGGTGTTCCTGGAACCTGCATAGAGCTCTCTCCTGCATCTGAAGCTCTCTTCTGACTGCTAACACTTGTTTTTCTCCCCTTGGATATTCTGCTCCTACCTCTAGAACTAGTAGATTGTGATTTTCTTCCACTGCTGTCTGTCAATCCTCTTTTTCTTTGTATGACATTGATTTCCAATTTGACTGGGAAATGAGCATGATTTCTAAACATCTTTTCTAACTCAGCATCACATTGGACTGGGACCCAAACTAAACTATCAATATCCCAGTACCTGAATTCAACTGCATCATGTATTCCCGACGGGTATTTAGCACAGATATGAGATCTAAAATGCACAAACTTCAGTGTGCTCTCCACTACCAAAGGAAATGAAAATCTTGGGTTCCCTGCTTTTGTACCAGCAGGAACTAGAAGAGTTGTTTCCATTCTACAATCCAAACATATATAGTCCACCCTACGAATGACAATGAAAAACAGAAAAAAAATCGAACCAAATGAGCACTACGAACGCAGATGAACACTAGGAATCAAAACGAACTACAATACGTATAGCAGGCTTCAGATCTGAAAGTACTGCACTTACCCCTTCGGATTTGTGCTCCCTTCATGGCCGCCGCCGGCGCCGCAACCACCATCGACCTCCATCCGCAGCGGTTGGCTCCGAATCGCAGCACAGCTCGCATAAAGAGTCAGGTCGACCGAATCTCCACCGTGCCCGCCATTGATCTGGAGTTTTCCATGGTGGGGATCGAAGCCGCTAGGGTTCAGGTGAGGGGGCGATTTGGGGAAGACAGAGCTAGGGTTAGGGTCGAGCGAGATAAAGAGAACAGAGAGAGAGTGAAGCGAAGAGGTAAGAGAGGGGCCACATGTAAGAAAGAAGGGCAAATATGTCAAACTGACGGCAAGTTAGCGGTCAAACAGCCTTGACTGGACGGAAACGGAGCGGAGGGGCATTTCTATAAGTGGCATTGACGGCAGAGGGGCAAAACTGAGCATACCCGAAAACTAGGGGCAAAACTGAGTAGTGGGTTCGAGTTAGGGGCAGAGATGTAAATGTCCCTAGAATTTATTCTTAATACTTTTCTCGTAGTTGCGGATGCTTGCGAGAGGGTTAATCATAAGTAGGAGGTTTGTTCAAGTAAGAACAACACCTAAGCACCGGTCCACCCACATATCAAATTATCAAAGTAGTGAACACGAATTAAGCCAACATGATGAAAGTGACTAGATGAAATTCCATGTACCCTCAAGAACGCTTTGCTTATCACAAGAGACCATTTTGGCCTGTCCTTTGCCTCAAAAGGATTGGGCTACCTTGCTGCTTAGTTGTTACAATTATCAATACTTGCTCGTTACAAATTATCTTGCTATAAAACTACTTGCCACTTACAGTTTCAGCACCTGCAGACATTATCTTAATGAAAACTACTTGTCATTTCCTTCTGCTCCTCGTTGGGTTCGACACTCTTACTTATCGAAAAGAGCTACAATTGATCCCCTATACTTGTGGGTCATCAACGCTATCCCTAAAAAATCATATAGCCTTGTCATGCTCCATCTTCTTAACACAAAATATTTATCATATACAACCCTGATGACAAGCTGAGCAATTGGTTCATACTTTTTAACGCGCTTCAGCTTTTACAACCCCCATACAATACATGAGCGCAAGCCATGGATATAACACTACGGGTGGAATAGAATGTGATGGTAGAGATTAATATGGAGAAGACAAAAAAGGAAGGTATTTTCACAACGACGCGGCTAATCAATTGGCTATGGAGATGCCCATCAATTGATGTCAATGAGAGAAGTAGGGATTTCGCAACGGATGCACTAAAAGTTATAAATGTATGAAAGCTCATACTGAAAACTAAGTGGGTGTGCATCCAACTTGCTTGCTCATGAAGACCTCGAGCATTTGAGGAAGCAAGTCATTGGAATATACAAGCCAAGTTCTATAATGGAAAATTTCCACTAGTATACGGAAGTGACAACATAGGAGATTCTCTAGATGAAAAAATATGGTGCTACTTTGAAGCACAAGTGTGAAAAATGATAATAACACTGCACCTTCTCTCTTTTTCTCTCATTTTTGTTGGGCTCTTTTTAGCCTATTTTTTCTTATTTATTTATTTCCTCACTAGGACAATGCTCCAATAATGATGATCATCACACTTCTATTTACTTACAACTTAATATTACAACTCGATAGAAACTAAAACATATGACTCAAGAAAAATCTGAATCCTTTAAGGAATTTTAGTTTTACATAACATAGGGATGTTGGCTGGAATAATCCCTCTGAAATTCACAAAATTATAGAAAGATTTCGTTGTGTAGATACCCTTGGAGTCATAGTTCCAAATAATGGTATCCTTACTATCAGTCAAAATAACATTCTTAACTATGTTAAACAAATCATTCCAAGCATCTAGCATATCCTGAGTAAAGCATCTCCTGAAAGCAATTTTGAGATTGGAACCACCCCAAACCTCAGTAACAGAGACATTTTGAATATTAGCAATGTTATATAACTCCTGGAATTTGGTAGCTAAAGCGGTGGAGCCTGTCCATTGGTCTTCCCAAAATCTGGTACTCCTACCATTACCAATCTTCCAAGAGTAACCCACTTTGGCAGCTTTGCAGTCCACAATATCCCTTTCCAAAAAGAGGATACCCCATTATCAGAAAATACAAATATGTAGGGCTTTGAGTTCTATATTTGGCATCAATAACTCGCTTCCAAATTTTATCATTATCCATATATTATTTCTTAACCCAAGAAGCCAACAAACATAAATTCATATCAGCTATGTTAGGAATGCCTAGGCCACCATATTGTTTCTTGGGGGTCACACTCCCCCAAGAAGCTAAGTGGTATTTGTGATGGCCCTCATAGTCATCCCAAAAACAGTGAGCTAGTTGAGAATTAATCATCTTAATGGCCCATTTAGGGAATTTAATGAGATCCATAAAATAATAAGGAACGCTAGCTAGACAAGATTGAACCAATGTAAGCCTTTTGCCAGAGGAAAGCAGTCTACCTCTCCACCCAACTCCTTTTTAAATAATTTTACCAACAATAGGATGCAGATCTTCCTTTCTAAGCTTGTTGTAATGGAGAGGAGCCCCTAAATATTTAATAGGGAATTCTCCAAGTTTGCAACAAAGGATCTGAGCAAAAACATGAGCCTCTTCTCTCTCTATTTTAATAGGGACTACGTCACACTTGTGAAAGTTAATTCTCATCCCAGATATTTGCTCAAAGCAAGAAAGTAACCACTTAATGTTTCTCGCATGGGAGAGATTGTTACCCAAAAATAATAACGTGTCACCAGCATATTACATGCTTATGATACCAGCAGGATTAGAAATAGGAAAAGACCTTCCAATTTATTATATTTGGAGGCTTTGACCAAAATCCTAGTAAATACATCTGCCACTAAATTAAAAGTAGTGGGGAAAATGGATCTCCTTGCCTAACCCCTTTTCCAGTAACAAAGAACTCATTGTTTTTGTCATTAATTCTAACACCAACAGAGCCTTCATGGAGGAGAGATTCAACTTTCTTCATCCAGTTAGCACTAAAACCTCTTCTCCTCATCATATCCAGCAGGAACTCCCTATTTATCATGTCATAGGCTTTTCCATAGTCTAACTTGGAAACAAACCCTGATTGCCTACTAGAGTGCACAGAGTGAATAATATGATGTGATCTTATTATACTCTCAGCAATAAACCTCCCTTTAATAAAGGTCGTTTGGTTTAAGGAAATTAAATCATTACAAATGGGGACAAATTTATTGGTGGCACATTTGGCAAAAAATTTAAAACTACAATTGATCATAGCAAGAGGTCTGGATTGTTCCATCCTAGTAGCTTCAGCCTCCTTGGGAACTAGAGTTAGAAGGGAGAAATTTAGTTTATAAAGATCTAAATCTCCTTTCTTCCAATCACTAAGTAATGCAAGGAGGTCAGCATTAATAAGGTCCCAAAATTGCTGGTAGAAAAGGAAAGAAAGTCATCTGGCCCATGAGCTCCTTCAGCATAAGATCCAAAGACAACATCCTTCACTTCCTATTCAGTAAAAGCACTATCTAAATTGCTGTTATGAGCATCAAAGACCAATTCATCATCTCCCCAAAAATCATCTTTTAGGGTGGTGTATATTTTGCCTTGAAAACCAAACAACTTCTTGTAATAATTAATAGTTATTTGCATCATACCCTCAGAGTCAAAGATAGTACCTTCATCACTTTCAAGCATCGTGATATGTTTCTTCCTCCTCTTCTGTCTGGCCACAGCTTTAAGGTAGCCAGTATTTAAATCTCCTTCCAGAATCTCCCTCTCCCTAGACCTCTGTCTAGACTTGATCTCTTCCTTTTTCCCCCAAATATCATCTCTTGCAATAGTTTTGATTCTGTTTTTAGTATTGGGTGAGGGAGGATGGGATTCAAAAAGAACATCTAAGCAATTGTACTCTACTACCAAAGCTTGTTTATTCCTGTTCTGTTCTACCTCATTGTTAGCACACCAACCTTTGATAGCTTCACTAGAATTTCTTATCTTAAACTGCCAGACATCTATAACCTTGGTGTAAGAGTATTTAGTATTCCAGGCTTTATACACTACCTCCCTAAATTCATCAACCTCAAGACACCACTTTTCAAATCTAGATAATTTTTCTTTAGGAATAGAGAAAGCACAAGCGTCCACTACCAAAGGTGCGTGATCACTTCCCAGTCTAGGCAGAGCTTTAAGATGAACAACAGGAAAGAGTGATGCCCAATTAGTGGACATGAAAACTCTATCTGTGGTGGCCATCACCATGTTATCTTGGTTGTTGCCCCAGGTGTATTTCCCGCCATTAACTTTAATTTCAAGCAAACCAAACTTGTTAATCCAATCATTAAAGAGGTCAGCCCAATGCTGGTTAATTAAACCAGTATTTTTTTCACTAGCCTCTCTAATAAGATTGAAGTCACCTCCTACCAAATTTGGCCCTGCCCACCCAGTCAGTAAGTTGTGTAGCTCATTAATAAAGTCCAACTTAAACTGGTCATATGTAGTGCCATAAACATATATAAATCTATAGACAGAGTTATCTTGCTTATTTCTAAGCATGCAAGAAACACTATAGCTATGAAGATCACACTGAACAATATCAAATAAATCCTCTCTAATCCCTACCAGTATTCCTCCAACAGTATTATTGGCAGGAAGCCACTTCCAAAGGAAACAGGTACTGGTATCAAAGACTTCAAATTGTAAATTAGTGAAGTCTTCTTTTTTGGATTCTGAAATACTAATAAATCAAGGTTGTTGGCTCTAATGAGCTCTTTCAGTTTATTACATTTGATAGACCCATTCAGCCCTATAATATTCCAAAATATCCCTATAATTTGATAATAAAATCATTTCTTCTACTACTTTTACCAGACTTAACATAATTAACCTCTATCTAGGGGGAGTCTGATTTAGAATCCACATTCATATGTGTCTCCTCCTTAGCCTCAACATTAATCCCAGGATTGGGGACAGCCACATTAAATTCCTCACCAGTAATATCTATATTGGGAGGGAGAAAAATATCAGGATTATCTTGATTGAATTTGTCAAGTCTATCTAGCTCAACTTGCTTTATGAAAGCAATGTTGGCTTTAATGTCACAACCACTAGAACCTAGGTTAATACCTGAGCAAGCAGTAGTATTAATGAGTAAATCATCATTTAAACAAGCAAATGAGTTCTGAGTACCTTTTCTGATACCTGTAGGTATATGTAGATCTTTAATCTATTTTAGTTCCCGAGCTTTTTGAAGAGCATGCCTCCCATCTTTCTTGTTTTTGGTGCTAACTCTAGCAGCTATCACATGTCTCCACTTTTTGTTATTGTTATGTTTGGCCTTCTGAGGTACATGGTTGTTTTGGGTACCAACAGCCTCAAATCTCTCTAGAAGTGGTCCACCAATGTTCTGAGTAGTTTTTTCTTGGAGCATCTCCAATAGCCGCGCTATGTAAGCGTCGCACCGGAAATTTTTGGTTTTTAGCGCACGCGCAACCGCTCAGGGAGCTCTAGCGGGGGCGCAATAACCATGCGCATGACATAAAGAGTTCAGCGTGCGGTCCAAAACGCCATCGCGCGCCGTTTATTTGCTGCGCCCGCTTCTACACGTCGCACACTCGAGCGCTCACGCCGCACCCTCTCCGCCGCGCCACTTTTGCCCGCCCGCGTCGCCGCCGGTGAATTGGCCCGATGGACAGACGCTCTAGCACCCCCCTCACCCCTTCCTACACCCACGACCCCTCTGTCGCCGCCGCCGCAAACCCTAGCACAGGAAGGTTTGGCTTTGCCTCCACCGGTGCTCCTCCAAGCACCGGCATCAAGCGTAGCCTTTTCATGCCGCCATGGACAACCTCGGCGGCAGGTGGCGTCGCGCTAGCGCCCGCCGTGAAGCCATGTGCCCCCCTCTCGAAGCTCCCAAATTCGGCGCGGGCGAAGAAGGGCAAGGTGTCCGCGCAGAAGAATAAGGCGGCGGACGGCTCCTCTAGGCCGTCGAGGAAGAAGCTTGTAGGGCGTGCGACAGACGCGACGACGACCGAAGCGCCGGCGAGCTCACTTGTTGAGCCGGCGGCCGACGTGCACAAGGTGTTCGATGAAATGCCCACAAGGTAAAATTTTGCCAACTTTTTTTTGTTGTTTTTTGAATGCATACATATGGATAGCTTTTTTGCTTCGTTGTATATACTTTGTAGTTTCAATGATGAGGCATATATGTCAACTATGGGTGTTGGCTCCAACAATTCTCATTGGTCTCTACTGTTTGAGGTGATGTCCCGTGTTACTGTTCCTTTAGATCTGGTCGGTCAGTTCTCGATCCAACGGCTGAAAGATGAGGAAGGTAGAGGTACTGTACCTCTCTGCCTTGGCCATGGCAAGGTAGAGAACCCACAGCCGTTCCAGACAGCGTCAAAGAGATTGTATTAGCAGTAACACTATTTATGTGGAATAAATATCTACTATTGTCCCGCAAAAAGTAGTAATGTGATGACGACCAGTTTGCATTAAACCATGAAAATACAGACTTCAACCATCCTATTCTCTTTCTCTCCACTGCGTTCAGTAGTCTAGTTCTATAGCAACACTTGACAATGCAAATGACTTGCCCGCATTTACAAGAACAAATCTCGTGGATGACATAGCAAATGTACACTCTTCAAAGCGAAAGATGCAGGTAAACTGCGGACGGCACGATATAAAAATGCCCAAATCCAGACTAAGAGAATGTCTTCAAGAGCATTCCATTTCGTAGTCCTACGCGTCGACACCGTCGTCCTCCTACGCGTATATGCTCTCCGGCTGACCTTCCTCCAGCGCGTGAGCCCGCCTACGTATCCTCTGGAGCGCGCCGTACCAATGAGATGCATTTCGATGATCATGAGTTTGAGGTGGACAAGGATGGTGAGGGCATCGTCGATGCACCGAAAGGAAGAGGGGGCAACTACACCATGGATGAAGACATCTTGCTATGCAATACTTGGTTGCAAGTGTTGAGGGATCCCTTAGTTGGAGGGGATCAAAGTAGAGATGCATATTGGCTCCGGATGAAGGAACACTTTGATGTACACAACAAAAGTGGAATTGACCGCTCCGGAAGATCTCTTTGCACCCGGTGATCGACAATCAACTGAGATTGTCAAAGGTGGGCGACCGCACTTAAGGTGGTTGACAAGTTGAACCCAAGTGGCACTAATGATAGAGATAAGGTAAGTGCCATTTCTTTCATGATTCTTCCATGTTCATCATGCTTCTTCTTGGTGTTTCTAGTGCTAACTTGTTTTTTTGTTTATAGCTCAATATTGCACGAAACTTGTTCCAAGGAAAGGAGAAGAAGACCAAGAAAGGGAAGATCAAGAAAAGGAGAGCATTTACCTTGCCTCATTGCTATGAAGAATTGAAGGATGATGAGAAATGGAAGCCCCGTGATGCTATCGATGATGAGGAGGAGAGCAACAAACGCAAGTGAACTATTGATTTGGATGATGATGAGGAGGAGGCATCGAGTGATGACGGCAAGAGAAGCCCTACACCAAACTCGGTTTCGTACTCCAAGCCAAAAAGACTGGATGGATGCAAGAAAGATGGAAAAGAAAAGAAGAAGAGGAAAGGAGATGACGAGCTAAAAAATGTTATGGAAGCTATTGTGAAGGCAAGAAAGGAAGCGCACTAGGTGAGGAAGATGGCAAGGAACCAAGATGCCGCGGCCGATGAGAGGAGGTTGGCGGCCGAGGAGAGGAGGGTGGCGGCGAGGAGAGGAAGGTGGTATTGGAGGAGAGGAAGGTGGCCATGGAGGAGCTAATTAGGTTGTTGGAATGGGAGAAGTACTTGTTCTTCATGGACACACCTACCCTCGATGAGAAGCAAAAGGAGTATCTCAATCTTGCCCGTGAAGAAGTCTTGGTCCAAAAAAGAGCCATGGTTGGCGGTGGCATGGGCGGCATGGGAGGCGGTGGCATGGGCGGCATGGTGGCGGTGGCATGGGTGGCATGGGTGGCTTCGGAGCTACCATGGAGGCCATGGGAGGCATGGGTGGCTTCGGAGCTACCATGGGAGGCATGAGTTTTGTGTCTCTCATGGGAGGCATGGGAGCACCTCCAGGCGGAATGTCTTCCGGTGTGCCTCATCACACACCTTCCCAGGGTGCCGTTGAAGATCTTGCCAACACCTTCCGAGCTCCACATGATGATGCGGCGTGAGACAATGAAGAGGAGGAGGAAGAATCGTCTTCAGATGAGGATGACGAATCGAAGAAAGAGGAGGATGAAGACGAGGACGAGGCATGATTGTTGATGGACCATTCGTTTGTGTGAACTTTTATGTCATGAACTTGGTTCGGATTTTGAACTTGGTTGGGTGATGTTGTGGGCATGAATTTGAACTTTTATGTCATGACTTGTTTGGGTGATTTTAAACTATGCCATGTCTTGTTTTGATGTTTGAAATATCATCATCGTCCCCAAAATATAACATATGGCAAGCGTCGGCTGCTCGCGCGATGCAGTTTACCGTGTGTGTTGGAGTGGCTCGAGCGCCCTATATTTTACCGTGGCTGCTGGAGTAAGCGCTCCTCGCCACACAAAAACTCGTGATCAACGTGCTGCAAACGCTTTTTTAACGCGTCACGCGTTGCGTGGATGTTGAAGATGCTCTTAACAATCTTCAGATAACTTTTTGTTATGGGGGCCTTGAATTTTAGAGAAGACAGTAGCTTCCACCTTGCTCTCTTGAGCATGGGTGAAGCATCTTTGGACAGTTCTAGATCGTTTTGGGGATTTTTTGCCCAAAAGGACCCCCTACCGAGATGAATTGCCAAAAAAGACTACATATGGAGGAATTTGACAAAAAGGACCCCTCAGCAGTGGCGGCAGGTGCGGCAGGCGACATGTGGCACCTGCCGCCACGCCAGGAGGCGGCGGGCCCTGCCGCCACTGGAGGAAGCGGCCACCCGAGCCGAACGGATTCCTAGCTCCTCCCGCGCCGCGACGGAACAGGGCGGGCCAGGTGGGCCCTGCCGCCACCGGGCGAGGCGGCCAGCCTTGGCGCGGTCGCTGGCTGGCCGACAGGCCCTGCTTCGTGCGGGCCCCGCCGGTGGGCCTCGTCGCCACAGCTTGAGGCAGCCTCGCCTGCCGACAACGCTGGCCGACAGCTGCTGCTGCTCACTGGCCGAGGCGCGGGCCCTGCCGCCACTAGCGCAGGCGGCCCGTTGCTGCACGCGCGTGGATTCCCCTGGCCGACATGGGCCACTGTGGCAAATGGCGTTGATTCCCACGCGCGCAATAACGATGAATTTCACTGTTCCAAACTGGGCTGATTACCACGCGCGGAGGACGATGAATTTCATGGGCGGGAATCACTCTGGCTTTTGTTTTCTCTGCCTCAGCGGATATGACGGCACTGCGGGAATCCAATGCTGCGGGAACCTGTTGTGCCGACACTACAGGGATCCTAAAATATCCCGCCTAATTTCCTTTGTTCTCGCTTATTTTCTCGCCATCATTTATCGTCTGAGCCTATAAAAGGAGACACTGAGGCTCTCGTCCAGCCATCCTCGAAATCGCCAGTGCGCGAAGTGTGTAACACATTTGTTCAGTCGGTATGAGTTTGCCTTGTTCGGATCAAAGCATTAGGCCGAGGAAAATGAAGAATGCAAGTTTGCCTCCAGGGGTGGCAGTCCTGCGGTGTTGGTGTGGCGATCTTTGCAAGGTGAAGGAGGTGACGGATTTTTCAGATTGGTTGGGCATGGAGTTTTTCATGTGCGCCAATTATGAGGAAGATCCTGCCGTAGCTATTTCAGAGTACGACAAGCCTCCGGTATGCTTTAACCATCACGAATAGATATTGTTGGTATTTTGATGGATTCTTTAGTAACATTCTTGTTTCTTGTTGTAGTCTCCTCCGCCTCTGTGCATGTACTATCGTTGGATTGACACGGAGAAGCCGGCTTGGGCAGTGACTGAGATTTGTGAAAGAAGTCGTCGTGCGTGGAATAGTTTATTTGTGGAAGAGTGACGCGAGAAGGCGGAAGCTGAGGAGAAGCAGAGCAAGAGAGAGAGAGTTAAAACAATACTATGCGGAGCAACACCGTTTTTTTCAGGATTTAGGAAATAAAACCAGGGAAGAGGCTCGTCGCATGGAGGAGCAGGAACGACAGCGAAAGGAGGCTCGTGAAGCGGAGAGGCAGAGAAAGAAAGAAATGGCTCATGAGGCCAAGGCAGCAGAAGAAGCTCGCGATGGAAAAGGAAAATATCCACGCTGGACTCAGTAGATTCCTGTGGTAGTATTTTTAATTTCGCAATCATTTGTATCTTTATTTCTGCACTTTAATGTAGCTTTATTTCAGGAGTTAAATGTAGCTTTATTCCTACAATGTATCTTATTTTTGGTTGTGCCGTGTCGTAATGGAAAAAAATATAGTTTTAGAATAAAGTAGTGGCATTTTCTTTCTCTCCACTAATATCGAACATCATGCAACAACTACAAAATAAAATTAAGATAGAACATAATGCCCTACAATAAGAGAGTACAAACTAATAATGCAAGTACATCCGAATTAAACGGTAGAACTGGAATACAGCATAAAAACTACATGAAGGCATCATCGTCATCCTCCATCGATGCAGAACTCTTGCCCTTCGAGGATGCAGAACTCTTACCCTTGGACGATGCAGAACTCTTGCTTTTCGAGGATGCAGTACTCTTGCCCTTAGACGATGCAGAACTCTTGCCCTTTGACGATGCAGCACCCGGAAGCGGCGGCATGAAGATATCATCTTCATCCTCGCTCTCCTCAGTCCATAAAAATGGATAATTTTCTGCAGTCCTTCTGAAAGTTTCACTCTTCGGCTCCACTACATTCTTCCACCTTGCATGCAACCTAAGAATTTCTTTACGTACCTCCTCATAGGTCCTTTCAGGCCACCCAGACCTATGTAATTGGTGAGCCAACTCATTCATTATGGTGTCACTACCGGTGAGTTCGTCCCATTGAACTATTCTATTGTCCATCCTGAAATCGGTAGCTAGCCTGAGAAGAGTCCTGCTCATCCCAGGGTGAAAACTACGATCGAAAGGATAATGGGACATCTCGACTACACTACACTTGAATGCTTATCCACCTCTGTCTGAAGGGGATTTTATAGGTAGAGAGGAGAAAATGGCGGGAAAGAACGAGTGCAGTATGGCGGGAAAGGGTTGGCGGGAACATATGGCGGGAAACGAGTGGCCGGGACATATGGAGGGAAAGCGTTGGCGGGAAACGGGTGGCGGGAACATATGGAGGGAAAGCGTTGGCGGGAAAATATTGAGGGGAAAATTATTCCTGACTGGTGCATTTTTATTTCAGCATACATAGATGTTCAAATCGAAAAGTCTGATACAGACATATGTAGATACAATGGGTCGCGCACATGGATAGATGAATCATTGTAGTCGACGACGGCCACCTGGCCTTCCCTTCGGGCCGGAAAGCTCCAAGCGATTAGGTGGTCGAGGTACACGAAGACCGCGACCGTACTCCAGTTGGTCTTCCTGTGTCTGCGACTCTTGCATAGGTGGTGGAGTTTGTAATCCTTGTTGCGAACCTGATGCGTAATTGTAGGCGTATGGTTGTTGTGACTCCTCGGGGATAAAAGATGGGCCAACAACGTCCTCTTTGAAGAAATCCGTATCTACTGCGTAAACATTGTCGCCAGGTTGGGTGTACTCATCATTCCAATTTACATCAGGTATGCCCTGCACATAGAAACATTGTAAACAAAAACGGTTAGAGGATAATATGTAATATCACTGTAAATGCATTAAAATGTAAACATGACTACCTGATCAGATCCCTCGCCTGTACTGTCTGAACATTCTACTTGGTACTGGTTTAAATCTGGGACACGAGTCTCCTCGGGCATGGAGATCCCTCGCGTGGAGAGATACGGCTGAGATCCCTCACCTTGAGTGTATGTGCCATATCCTGTGTATGCATATGGGTTTGGGGAAAGATACAGCTCGGGCATCGAATCCAAGCCCATGCCATGGTCCTGCGATGTCTGCCCCTGACGAAGCAGCACCGAAGAAGAGCGATGTAGTGGCAGAGAAGAGTCGTGTCGGGGAAACGTCGTTGTAGTACTCGGACCCTTCCCCCGCTGCCCATGGCTTGTACGCGTCTCGCTCGGTCTGGACGACGGCGCCGCACTCGGTCTGGCTGACCTCGGTACTAGCATGTTGTACGCTCCAGTGACAACATCGTCGCCTCTACCACGTCTCAACTTTGTTAGCATGTATTCTTTAACACGTTTATTGAATGACTTGACAGCCCTGGGCGGCATGCTTTCCGCCGCCATCTGCCCTATATCGTGGGCAGTTTGAAGCTGGAAAAATATTTGGTTCTTATTTGGTTGAAATGATTATGAAATGATGGACCTAAAAAAATTACTAGTGATTACCATCCCGTCATGATAGTAAGCTGCATGCAGCTCAACAGGTCTCTGCATCTGCTCCTCGTGCGTGAGATTTGTTGGTATCATAGCAGGTTGACCGGCCAGGCTTGTACGCGTGCTGATGCAGTACCACTGCTTGTATGCTTGAGCTGTACTTCCATCGTACGGTCTGCAAAATTATATAATAACATCAACCGTTGTGATGAAAGCAAAGCATCTTCACGCATCGTATGGTCATCATAATAAATAATGTAAATAAAATGTACCTAAGTTGATACACTATATCTGCTACCACGTCATTTTCCCACTTCTGTACCCACTGAATGTTGTGCTCCCTCCAATCGTAAAGACTCCAACCATGGCCCATATTGGTTAGCCTGCAAATTATGTAACAAAGTGTGAGTTTAGTAAATTAAAAAGGACACTAACTATTTAGGGAGGTCACATCTTACTTATGGGTTTCCTCATCAGTACATCTTGGAAAACGTGGTGGAATCTCCTGATACAGACCGAACTGTCTCATGACACGCTCTGGGTTGTAAGGCTCAACACACCACAGGAACAATAAGTAGCAGCGAGTCAGCCAGAATGCACTATCGGTCAACATGCCTGGTGTGATGGGTCGTATATTAAAGACCATCTGTACATGCTCCTGAGTCCATGGGTTCCATGTGACTACAGACTCATCAAGTGCCTCAAACTGCTGGTGGTATATAGGGTAACAATTTTTCGCAATACTTGGAGACCAATGTTTCCGTGCCCTTGTCCACCTGCTAGCCATAGTTACACAGCTGCCCTCGCTATAGTCGTGTGGGTGTATGGGATTTATTATACGAGGTCGTCCTACAGGGAGGTATTCCCAGGACCACAACTGTGGAAACTCGTAGGGGACACAAAGTAACGGAGCTTTTTTTGCGAAGGAAGTTTTTTGTGTGGCGTCACACAAGCCTCTATATGTATGAGATAGAATGGCAGAACCGAAGCTTTATTTTGGATGCTCGGGTAAAGGTTCATCTACCATCTTCTCCACAATGTAGATGAGACCAGGGAGAAGTACGTCCCCGTGTGAATTTGGAAACATAACCCCGAGGAGCCACAACAAATACGCAAACAGATCTCTTTTCCTCGTCTCAGAATCAGCGAAGCTAGAAATATTAAGAAAGTTATCATGAAGCCAGGGGAGTGGGATGCCACGAGGGCCACCAGTACGTTGTGATTCTGGCATTGTCATCCCAAGACGGTATGATATATTTTGTGCCCAAGTGTTAGACACTCATCGAGAGACTAACGGCTCACCTCTAATTGGCAGAGCAAGGATCATAGAAACATCTTTCAGTGTAGGTGCAAGCTCCCCAAAACGAAAGTGAAAGGTGTGGGTTTCAGGTCTCCACCGGTCAACGAGGGATGTCAAAAGGGATGGGTCCGAACGTAACTGGGATTGTTCTTTGCTTGATGTGAGCCTAGCAAAAGCATGTAGTCCATATGCATCAAGGCGAGGAATGAAATAATTGTGTATTGGCCAGGTTTTCTTTATGGTTTGAAGTCGGAAACGCCGATAATCATGTCCTTTATTTGGGTTCAAAAATAGATAGCAACGGTGGCCGGCATCATGGGGCCCCTCCAAAAGCCGCGGCACTTCAGCCATAACCTGCACACAAACATACAAAGAGATTCAATTTAAAATAAATATAAATACAATAATACAAAGAGATTCAATATAAAATAAATATAAATACAATAACACAAAGAGATTCAATAATACAAACAGATTCAATTTAAATTAATAAAAGTATAGTACAACTATAAGTAGACATAGCGAGTACAGATAAATCAACATCATGCGGTGTTGTTCGCTCGATAAGGGCATTCCCTACGTGAATGTCCAGGACACCTACAAACGCGGCATCACCTTGGTTCTCCCATCTGGCTATGGTCCATGTCATTGCGATGATGCCTAGACTGACGTTGTCCCTTGGCGGTTCTCATCAAGTCGGCGTTCGGAACCCATTTTGGCCCATCTGGCCACAACATTTTGTAGTTCATATCAATGCCCCAGGCCCAGAACTCACCGTTCCAAGTGTTGTACATATTGTACATGTTGAAGTACGGTGATATGTATGGCTCAACACTGTCCTTCGACCCCTCCGGTCTTCTCTCTGCGGCAAGGCCGCGCGCTCGATCTCACCATTGATACCTGCCCAGATGGCATTCATTTTGGCTTGAGTTTTCTGCATGCACATCCTCTTGAATAACTTGAACCAATCCTTATTCTTGAATTTGGAGTAAAAGTTTGCTGCCAAATGCCGCATGCACCACATTCCCTCTAGATCAGGCCACTTCCACTCTTCTGACGACCGCTTAATTATGTCGAGAGCACTTAATAATCCTGTGTTGCGATCAGAGATGATGCAAACACCTAAACACTCTTTCACGACACCCATCTTCACGCAGCTCAGGAACCACAACCAGCTATCTTTGTTCTCGCTCTCGACCAGTGCGTACGCAATAGGAAGAAGCTGATTATTTGCATCTGCTGCAATCGCCACCAATAGTGTGCCCTTGTACTTTCCAGTGAGAAAGGTACCATCAACTGATAATACTGGGCGACAGTGCCTGAATGCTTGTATAGTGTGGGCGAGTGCCCAGAATAAGTGGTCCAGGATTAGCTCACCCGTTTTCTTTGGGTTCTGACGTTCTCTCCGCCAAACATGAGTCCCCCTATTAGCACTTGCTATCTGATGAAGCATTCTGGGGGCATAAGAATAGGCCTCCTCATAGGTTCCATACAAGTTCTTGAATATATTTTCCTTCGCACGCCTAGCCTTGTTGTAGCTGATAGGGAAGCCAATCTGATCTTCTGCATCTTTTTGCAAAGCCATAACACTAATGTTGAGACTTCCCTGCATAATTGTTTCCATCACCTGTGCCACATATCTTGCCGTCACATTGCAGTGATTTGAAAGAGTCCCAGTTTGCTCACAGCTATATTGCACTATTTTTGTGATATGCCATGACTGACATACCCCAGGCTTCAGTCTAGCGAGAACTCTTCCACGACAACCTTTCACGGTGTGGATGCATATGACCTTCAACTCTTTTTTATCAGACTTCTTCACTTTTTGCTGGCGGTGGAGGGCGATTGCATACCTATTAATTGCTTGGTAAGCAGACTTCTTGTCTGGGAAAACCTGCCCAACCTCCAGACTCCCCGCTTCTAGGCCAGAAACAGAGTGAAATTCATTTGTGATGCTCATATCCTGTAAAAACCCAGGTTGTAGTGACGCCGCGACCGCCCTCTGGGGAGGAACATCTTCTTCTTCGCTTGACTCGGAAGACGCGGAAGAGTGATCGTCATCATCGAGCGCCTCCGGCAATCCCTCCACGTTTTCACTCATGTCAACGGTCGCAGACCAATATCCTGTGTCATACACAGGCTGGTCGTCCGTCGGTTCCGATGGGCCGATGCTAGGGGCTGATGTGATGGCCAACTCGACCTCACCGCCCCTGCTACCGCATCCGGCACCATCAGTGACTGAAATGAACTCCACATACACCATCGGCTGACCAAACACTGGGTTATTAGGATTGCTTGCAAACCTCATGTACGACCCCCACGACTGATCACCTGTGACAGGCCGCAAACCCCAACGGGCAGCTGTCCCATCTTTTGCTCCGTCAGCGACGAAGGCCTCCATTGTCATTTTTTCCCCTGCATCCCTGGGCCAAACACCGCTCGGATGCACCTTCTGACAGCTGCGTAACTCACGTTCACCATGTCTCTAACTACAACTGTAGTCGACTCGCACAATGACACATCCACCCCGAAAGGACCGTCCCGTAAGACGTTCCCATAGTACACTAATAAATTTTCCATAGTACCTAACCAAAATACATGTTTACATTTCAAACAATTAGTAACTGAACATTTAGTAGTAGTACGATGACAACATTTACATATCAGACGACTAAAATAATAATCGTATTTTCGTTACAAATATTCATTTTGTTTCTAGAATCATTTGCTTAGACTTTTCGGGGTTGTTTGGTTAACGGGTATTTAGAGATTTTTTTTCTCAAACTCGTCTACGAGCGTCACAAACTAAAATTCTCTTTGCTTTTCTCTAACTACCCCAAAAATATCCTAAATTGATTCTCATAACATGCAAAAACTGAGCTTTTGAAAATACGACTATTAGTAAAAACTATTTTTCTTACAACAGGTTATGACAAAACCCATGGTAATTACTCGCTATCCAAACAACCAGTAAACATAATAGTACGATAATAACATTTTAATATCATATGAGTAAAACATTTAATTTCTTTCGGCTTTATATAATTTTTTCACATCATACGATAACAATCATTTATCTACAAATAATAATATTTGCAGCGGCATGCACATTATTCACAATAGTACATCAATACAAAAAATATTAACAAAATTACAGTGTCATTTTTTACCTTAGCTCCAATATGGATGTGCTTGCGAATGCAATTAAGCGTCAAAATAGTTCCAATAAATATCTGTCGCTAGTACTGTATGAACGGAGTCAACCTATTATCACATTAACATCAATATTACACACGGATTTTTCTTCCTGCTAACAAAAGTATGAAAATAGCACTTCCATGTATGTGTTCATCACCTCAAAATGAGACAGCAAAAATGGAAACACAATTTCTTCAATCACGTCTTCTCCTCCTTGTTTGCTACTAAGATGAATTATTTTACCTAATTACATACATCATTAAGTACATTAGCACCTAATCTTAACATATAAAATTTAGATTATTGCGACATAACAAAGTAGACCTACGGTTTCCTAACTATAGACTTATTGCTAAACATACCACATAAAATAACATACCACATGAAATAACATACCGCATGCAATAAACAATTATAGTATAATTTTTTCGTAATTACCATATTAAGATTTCCCGCATGTCAATACTAATGAACGCACATAACATTGATGCAACATCTTCAACCTACTATTTAAAAAAATAGTTTAAATGCTACATCTCTCGTCTGAAATTATTTCTAACCTCTAAGCACTACCATCAAATAGCTAATAACGAGCTAAAGGACGAACTAATTACCACCCTGCATGCACAAATAAATAAATGTATTGCAAAGCTCATACCTTGATCTTCAACTTCGTAGTTCACTTCGCTACACAAATCCTACTCCTGAAGCACTAAATGACTTCAAAAATTGATGAAATAATACCTAACACAACAGAGAACACATAGTTATGAACTAAACAAAAATAGTACAAACTGCATGCATCTGAACCAAACCAACAAAAATGGATAGATCTTACCTTTGTCTATCTTTTCTTCAACTTCAGCATATTCAAAATCCAACTCTAAATCACCCTAAATCACAAATGAAATGTGTAATGAGTTTTGCTTTCTCTCTGTTCTTACACGCAGAGAGTAGAAGAGGAGGGCAGAGTGTGCTTGCGCACGAAGCATATGCATACTATATAAAGGAGGAGCATCCCTGTAGTGTCGGCACAACAATTCCCGTCCGTGAAATTCGTCGTCCTCTGCGCGTGGGAATCAACCCAGTTTGCAACAGCGAGCCCGTGAAATTCGTCGTCATTGCGCGCGTGGGAATGAGTGAAGTTTACGTCGGAATCAGCGCCAGGAATAATCTGCAACAGGACCGGCTGTCGGGCCGCATGCAGCGCGGCCGCCTCACCCGGTGGCGGCAGGGCCCGCTGTCTCGTCGCGCGTGCAGCTGGCCTGTCGGCCTGGGCGCGACATGGGCACGAGAGGCCGCCTCGCCTGGTGGCGGCAGGGCCCACCTGGCCTCGCCCGTTACGTCGCGGCGCGGTGCACTGTAGGAAAGCCGTTCTGGCTGGGTGGCCGCCTCCTGCGGTGGCGGCAGGGCCCGCCGCCTCCTGGCGTGGCGGCAGGTGCCACGTGTTGCCTGCCGCGCCTGCCGCCACCGCTGAGGGGGTCCTTTTTGTCAAATTGATTCAGAGGTAGTCTTTTTTGGCAATTCATCTCGGCAGGGGGTCCTTTTGGACAAAAAATCCGTTTTGGGGGCAGCATCACATATAGCAGCCTTGTTCTTGTTGTCGGTGTCTTTTTTGTTGTTGTTGTCGGTGTTGTTAGGCCAACTCCACCGCGTGACCCATCCGTGACCCATCCGGTCCGAATTTGTCCGTTTGGGGTAAAATACGACCCAACGATAATAGCCAAACGGACAGAGTTGTCCGTTGGACGCTTTTTTGGTCCTTCCCAACCCCAAACCTAGAGCAAACTTGGTCCAAGAATGCTCCCAAACGGACAGAAAACGGACATTCTCCTCGTCTGCTCCTGTCCGCCCGTGCCTTCCCTCTGGCCCACAAATCAGAGACCGAGAGGCTGGACGGGATGCGCGACCGCCGGGGCGCGGGCTGGGCGTGGCGTGTGGCGCCGGCCGCCGGGGCGCGGGCTGG
>NC_041383.1:69235158-69247381 GCF_002162155.2 Triticum dicoccoides
GGCAGGCCGGGGCTGCCGGGAAGCTCAGGGTGGGGCTGCGCGGCGGGCGCGCTCCGACAAGCGCGGGATGGCCCAGGAGCTCGGAGCAGGCGCGCTCCGGCGAGGCAGGGCGCGATGGCAAGGCCGAAGAGCTCGGTGTGGACGCGGCATGTCCGTTTGGGGTCAGGATGCATCCTGCGCGTTGGGCACAGATAGTTTCGTCCGTCTGTCCGCCCCCGGAAGTACGCCAAATTGCACCCCAAACGGACAGAAGCGGACGTCCGTTTGGGGTCGAAATGGGTCGTGCGGTGGAGTCGGCCTTAGTCCCAGTCCTCGCCACCGCGCTCTGCTCTTCTCCCACCTCGCCGCCGCCGCGCTCGCCTCGCCGCCCCGTTCCATTCTTCTCACACCTCGCCACCGCGCTCCGCTCTTCTCACGCATCGCCGCGCTCCCCTCCACCCTCCCTTGGCTCAGCCGCCTCCAACAAAGGTTGGACCTTTTGGTCCAAGAAGGCGACGAATCGCCGGATCCGGCGTCGGCGGGGACGGATCCAGTGGCTGCGAGGCCGGACGCGCCGGATCCGGTGGCTGCGACCTGGTGCCGTTCCCCTGTAAGGAGCAGTTCGGCGAACTGGATGGAGGACGTTGGAAGGACGGAAGTGCAGGCATGCGGCGGGCGGGAGGGCGGCTGGGGCGGGGCCTCCCCGTGCGCGGCGTGCAAGCTGCTGCTGCGGCGGTGCTCGGCGGGGTGCGTGTTCGTGCCCTACTTCCCGTCAGGCGAGCCGCACAGGTTCGCCAGCGTGCACAAAGTCTTCGCGCTAGCAACGTCAGCAAGCTCCTCCAGCAAAGTCTTCGGCGCCGCAGCACCACGCCGTCCCGACGCCGACCCAGTTGCAAACGGCGGCCGCCACCGGTATGCGCCTTCAGCCTGCAACTGAGTTGGATCTTGTTATCAGTACGCGCAGAATGCTGTACTGTAGGTTAAGTCGACACCTAGCGAGCAAACACACATGTGAACGGCAGTGGATTTTATTGAAAAAATTCTGAACAAAAGAGAAACATGACCTGCTCATCTGTGTGTGCTTCCAAAATTCTTACTCTAGGGTTCATGTCTTCCAAAATTGCCCTGGTCCAACATAAAAATAGAACTACACTTATTTACAGTTGGGAAGGAGATTGATAGAGACACGAGTTCTGTCTCACCTGCTGCATTGCTTTGATCGCAGCTAGCCCGAGGGAAACAATCTCAGGGCACCAGGCTCTCGAAACCGAGTCAGACTCAGACAACGAGTCACTGGTCGAGACACAGGGCGAATGTCGTCAGATACAAGGCGAATAAGAAGGTATGCAGAGATCAAGCCTGTGTCCAGTTCTGTAAATTCTGATGAACTCTGAACAAACTGCCTACCTACCATTTCTTCTTTACAATGAATCAATGAATTGCCTGTGTAAATTTCAGGATGGTGTCCAACAGGGAGTCGGTTCGACGGTCCAGGAGGAGGAAGCACGCGCAGCTAACTG
Source organism: Triticum dicoccoides (assembly GCF_002162155.2). Taxonomy (NCBI): domain Eukaryota; kingdom Viridiplantae; phylum Streptophyta; class Magnoliopsida; order Poales; family Poaceae; genus Triticum; species Triticum dicoccoides. Next base: position 69,236,658 of record NC_041383.1, read on the forward strand.
ACCTTGAGTTGCAGGTACACTTCTTGATGCACTGCCTCCCTGCTGTTTTATCAAACGAAAATTACCTCCTTGTAGCCTTGTTGCCTCTTAATGCACATGCCATGATGCAAGTTTGTTTCAAGCTTCTCACCGTCGGCATGTGCCATCCTGATCGAGCAGGTCGAGCAACTTAAAAGTGATCAAGCATGCCTACTCCATTTCTGAACAGTAGCTAGGGCTGGCACCATTTCAAGGTTCAGGAATTGAATCAGATGGGTATCCTCGCCCTCGTCACCTGCAAGCTGGGAACCAGCGGGTTTGGGTCGGCCTCCATGGTGGAGCAGGTCACCTACGCCGCCGGCCTCACCGTCATCGTCACAGGTACCCACAACCCCACCCCCACCCAACCGGCCGGATTCCTTTGGTCATATGTGACGATGATCTCTTTCCTGTTTGGGCACACACACCCTCAATCTGACTGTTGGTTATGCGTTGCTGTCAGTACAAGAACAACACCATCGCTACTACTATCAGCCATCATGTTCACATTAAATAAATTTAATCCTTAAGGGCTGATTGTGTGTGTAAGGTTCAGCAAACAAAAAGTATTCAGTGAACAAATTAGTTCATCGTGCTGTGCTCAAATAGTCTCTGTGATGCTGTTCTGAATATTTATTTTGTGATGCTTGTCAGGCTGTCATCATGCCCTTCTCTGTGATGTTGTTTCTACTCTGTGATGCTGTGCTCAACCAACATTTATTTTTTGTATGTTAGATTCGTGTGCAATCTTTCTGAATATTTTCTACTGGGAGTTGTTCGTTTGGGGGTATGTACTGAAGTGCTAACTTTTGAACATGTTTTGTGGCAACTGTTTTTCGTACACAAGCACCAGCCTTTGTTCAGCTTAACATGGTATGGTGTTAATTATGCTTTCTTTTGTCATGAGTGCACACTATCTTAAGTACTCTTCTAAACAAATTTATAGGATTGCTGTACTCATAAGCAAATGTAAAGCACACTCCTATAAGCAAATCATAAGTACTACTCATAACTAATCCTTCTAAACAAATTTAAATGATTTCCTTTCCTTCTTTTTTCTAAGCCTTTCCGTTCCTAAACCTTCTCTAAACAAATTTGAAGGAAAATAAACTTGTATCAGTGCAACATGTACTGATTACAACATAAAAGTCTGAAACAAATTGAGTACTACTCCTAGGAACATGTTCTGATTACAACATTTTCATAGCCTTGCAAAATGATCAATTTCTGTTTTCAGTGAAGGCAAACACAATGTGAGGTGATTATAACTTACTCATGCAAGTTAGTGGAGTACAGTAATTTGTGTTTTCTTTCACATGCAAGTTAGTGGAGTACATTGCTGTAGTGCCATTGCATTTTATGATCATGTGCCATTTTTGTTTTCTTTTGGGAGTACTACAACAGCTTTGTCCTTAGCACTCCTGTTTTCTGTTGGAGTAGATCAATAAAATTCAGGAGTAGGAGTAGAGTACTTGATGTGTTTGGACTACTCATGTTTTCTGTTGGAGTAGGAGATAATAGAGAGTTACCCATGTTCTAACACCTGTTTATGACAAGGAATGTGAGATGGATAACTGAGAACAAGAAAATGAGTTATCCCTTTTTCCTAGAAATGTGAGATGATTAACTTGATGTTTGTCACAATTATCTCAATATTTCAGTATAAACACCTGTTTACTCATGTTTCAGTATAAACACTTGTTTGCTCATTTTAACATCAGTTTATCTCACATTCCTACTCACCTGTTTATGGTTCAATAGGGAGTGACTCATTTAAGAAAACAGGTGTTAAGCATGAGTCGCGATTTATTAATGACAAATAAATGAGTTATCCCTGTTTCCTACTCCAAAATGAGATATCCCTGTGAACACCCTAGACTTCAAATAATTTGCATGTTATGTGCAACCACACGGCAACATTAAGTTGACATGATGATGATGAATGCTGGTCCTTTGTGAATATGAGTAAAAGTCTGGTGCTTCACTGTTCTAGATTTATAAATCACTTAATTATCAACAAAATAAATGTTGGTTGTTCATAGAGTAGAAACAACTGTGGAACCATTTGAACAGAGTAGAAAAGCAAATGATACGAAAAATATGGTCATGAAAAAATGTTCTCTAAACTGAATTAAATAGCTCCAACCAGTTTCCAGACAAGCATCTAGCATTGAACATTTTTCCAAAGAACCAATTCATGCCATAGCGAATACACCCAAACTTTTTTGTGCAAGGAACCATTGATATTTGTGGTTGATGTGGGTCAGCAAAATGATTGATATAGCTAATCCCCTCACCTGGATTTGTAATTCTCTACTTGTATAGGGGCATCTAGATGGATGATGTATGGCGATGCAAATGGGAGCTGGCGAGGAAAGAAGACTGCTGCGACAACCAGATCGAATCCCTTCCCTATAGGTTGGTTCTGCTCCCTTCCACGCCGCAAAGGCATCCATGATATTATATATACTCCACCTATTTAGCATGTCCTAGTCACTAGTGAGTGTGTGAATCATCCACCTCTTTAGCTCGGTTCTGTCCATGCTTGTGGTTTGATCTCAGTCTGATTGTGGTGCGCCTTTCGGAAGTTATACAGTATGAGTAGCTGCTTGAAAATGAACAAGTGTTCAGAATAGTTGTCAAAGAAGCTCGACAGAAACTATACCTTGCTATTCCAGAGTAATTATTACTGTCGCTGTATATCAGCTGCAAGCGGTTTTCCGGATCGCGCCGGTCAACTGATGCTCTGCTATGATCACTAGTATACTTGTATCTTGGCATCCTTGTGTGTCACCCTAGTTGTTCGTGGGTTCCCTAACACGGCAAGCTTTAAATTGAAACTCTCTGTTTACTGTCATTTCACTATTTGGACGGCATTAGAATTGAATAGTTATGGTTGTGGTAGATAAATATGCTGCGCCCTTTAATGTTCTCCGCGTCGAGTGGATCTGGTCTGCTGTAGGTATCGAATCTTTCATAGAGGTGGGATCTATAACCTAATGGTTTCTGCTGGCAGCTAAGTTGTAAATGTGTGCCTTTACCTGTGTGAAGGTAGCCGAAGGCCATCTCTGGGAAAGTATCCAGTGCTCCCAGCCTTGGGGTACTCCCAGTGCTCCAATGTCAAAATACATTTTTAAATGTTTCAAAAAAATCCGGAAAAAATGAGAATGTTCATAAGGAATGTCACAACATCCTCTAAAAATTTCAGGTCCAAAATCGAAATGTACATTGAGAAACAAAAAAGAGAAATCCAGATCTGAATAGTGTCAATGTTGCTTTTGTCTCTTCTTTACACTATTCATGCTAGATTTCACATTTTTGTTTCTTAATGTGTTTTTCGAGTTTAGACCTGAAATTATTAGGGCTTGTAGTCACATTATTTGTGAACGTTCACAATAATTTTCGAATTTTATTGAAAAATTAAAAAAATGTTTGTTTTTTGACATTAGAGCACTGGGAGTACCCCAAGGATAGGAGCACCGGATACTTTCCCGGCCATCTCTGCCCCTTCTTTCTTTGTTTTTTGACGTGTTTTGCTACGCAACCTTATGTTAATTTACTGGGTACATCGCTTGATTTAGTGGGTATATCACTCACTCCGATCGATTGATTGAACAAGGCTACCGTATGGTTGTTGTTCATAAATGTATACTCATGGAGTACTGTTGGTTGTTTCATAAGTTCTTAAGTTGTTCAAATGTTCATAAATTTATACCCATGGAGTACTCAACTGAACAACAATTTATCGAACAATTTATACTCATGGACTATTGTTGTTAACCAACAATTTGTACTCATGGAGTATGCAAAAGAGCATCTCTCACTGTTTTTGAATGTGTAGGAGACCTGATGCTGATCCGGAGGCTGAGGAAGATGGCACGGCACTTGAACATCCGGAGGCGGAGAAGAAAGAAGATGCATCTATCAATGGCACAGAGGCGGAGGTGCTGTCGCTGGTGCACGAGCTGGCCGGAGGCGAGAGGAGCTGGCCGGCGCTGGTGCACAAGCTGGCTGGAGGCGAGAGGAGCTCGCTGGCGCTGGATCGGAGGTGCTGGTGTGTGCGTGCGCGCTAGCTGGCTGGATCGGAGGCGAGAGGAGCACATGCGTCTTTTCTGAATTTATAGAAGAGCTAAATTGTAATAGAAACTTGTATAGAATGGTGCGACTCGAGAACAATAAACTTGTTAGTATGTCAGCGATTGTGTTCTGTCAAATGAACTTCACTACTGGAAAAATCGCCGTTACGGAGTACATTTTCCTTTGCCAAGTACAGTACCACGGGATCACGGCAAAAGAAATGTAAACCGAGTGTGGCTCTCGGCAAACAATAAGACACGGCACACGGGAAGCTCTGCCGAGCTACGCCCGGTACATACTCAGCAAACATAAAGGAACTTGGCTTATGCGCAGTATGCTGAGAGCCCTGCAGAAGGCACCCCACAAATAGGAGCCACGTGGAACGGCTGTTTGCAGCTGACGGCCCCGTGATGCTGGGCAGCTTTTGCCGAGACCCTCGATGAAAGGTACTCGGTAATCTATGAGGTGGCCGCTCCCATTGTATTCTTGATCGGGGGCAGGCCGCCGCTCATCCCCGCGTGGTTCTGTCGCCGCCGCTAGCCCTAAACGTACCCACCGGCTGCCACCGTGTGAGCCAACTGTTCGGATTCGGCATCGCCTGAGGCCACTCGCACCCTCCTCGCCGCACGGATCCGACCCCAAGCTCACCGCCGGCCGCCACCACAACCTCGTCGTCAACACATTTAATGGGGCGGCTTCCCCTTTCTTTTTCTTTTTCTTTTTTGCTATTTATCTCAATATGTTTCTACATATGAAAAATCAATATATACATATGCCATGCCATGATGGATATGGATAATATATATGCATCTATGAATTGTATGAAAAGTCTGGATAGTTCCCGCAAAAAAAGATTAGCTTTTGGTGGATATGTAGATTATATATGGATGTTTATGAATGAATATATGTTTTTATTTTTTGTTTTTAAATGAATGCAATGCATGTATAGTTTGAGAGAATATGTATGAAATTTTATATATGCATGTATGGATTGAATGCAATGCATGTATGTTTATGAATATGATTATTATTTTTTGTTAATGTGTGGATCGATATGCATGAAAATATTTGAAAATTCTTTATTTTTTGATGATCAATGATCAATGACATGTTTGTATTATTCGTGCAATTTTCTAAATGTTGCAATTGTAAATGCCAAGTATGCATGTCACAATATTTCTTATAAATGCTACTCCGTTGTTTCCTATCCTACGATAAATTGCTGGATGAAGATGTGATAGCTTGTGATTTTGAGAAACATCTACCCTATCAAGCCGGCTCAAGGATGACGCTGGCAAAGAAAGAAACCTGAGCATCTTGTTGTTCAACTACCGCTAAAGTGATAAATTACCTGAGTGGAAGGTGTGGAAGCTAAAAGTGCACAGGAAATTCGCAATTTCTGGTGGAGAGCTCTGCATAATTTCAAGGAGAGGATGGAAGGCTGCTCACTAGCAGGAGATGGAGCAGAGAAGTTCTTTCTCGGCAGATTTAACAAAGTACTGTTGTTAGCCTGTGATTCACTAGATATTCAGATGTATTCATCCTCTTAAGGTTAAGTTTAAGTATTGCACGTTGCATAGAGTGGATTCAGTAAACCACGACCCTCTGTTTTTGGCTTTGTGGTTTCCGTACCTTGCATCCATGAATTGTATTATTTGGTCTTAAAGTTTGGAGATTCCAAAAGCACATAGTATGTTCATGGACCGGTTCTTATATGGGTTATATTTCTGCAGTAATTTTTATGGTCACTCCGTCAGAATACTAAGTCTCGTTGTATTAGTATCCCTCTGTCCCATATAATGTAAAACGTTTTTGCAAGCTAACGTTGCTTTCAAAAACATCTTACATTATGGGGCAGAGGAAGTATCAGTTTTGCAATGCTGATTATAGTACTCATGAAGCATAACAATTGCCAGGTTCCAATAGAACTACATGGTCGCTTTGTTCACGCGTGTGCTGTCACATCTAGAAAACGAGCTGTACACTTGTCTAGCTGCAGTTCGTTGAGCCTAGCATCCCCGGTCAGCCAATCCATGCTTCACACGTGCACCTTGGTCTCTGTTACGGACATACAGCAGTCAGAGGAATTTGTTGTCGATCTCTTCTCCAGACTTGGCCCTCCTCCATCTCTTGTCCTTCTTCAGGCCTACAAAAAAACCAATTCCCAATATCAAACATCTCTGCCTCCTAACGTAAGATCAGGAACCAGGTCAAATGGCAGGAGGCCAGGACAAATGGCACTACTCAAAATGAAGCTGCAGTCCGTGTACGGAAAGAAGAACGCATGCACACACTATTCTCGATTTAATTGCCTGAAGTGTTTATTACTAATTAATTGGCGCATGACATGCATGATGTATATCCAGCTGTTTCAGAGAGAGTTTGAAGCGTTGGAGTGTCTGCTAACCAGATCTGGACATGTGCTCTTTAATAGTGTATACAGTATAAAACAATCTATTGTTTTTTAGTCTAAAATACCTACAGCTTGAGAGGAATTTAAAGTACGATAATTTGTGATACGACACTGAACTATTCCCAATTCAGTAAAATCAATACTCAGATGAACGCATTATGTGACAGCACAACAGCATAAAAACCAACAGATCAAAGGAAAAAAAATACCAAAACAGATTACCATGAATCTTCTTCCTCAAGTTCTTCCAAATATTCGTCTGGAATCATTTCGTGCGGTATGCACCCCAGCTTGGGCAACCCGTTCTCATATGATGAGCAGATCTTGCCCAAAAACTTTTGATTTCCCCTCTCCTTGTACATGTGATCTACAAACGTTGGCATGAACACTTTGAAGTAGTAGTGTCCTAACATATCCTTCTCGGTTATGTCCCAAGACACCTTAGAGGGAGAATTGCAATTAGAAAATATAGTCACCCAGTGGATAGGATGGAAGACACAAACGATGGGAGGGGTACCGTAGTAATAGTAGGAGGAGGAGGAGGTGGGGTGGGGCTGTCGGAGATTCCCCTCTCCTTAAAAGCTTCAGCCACGAAGGCACAAATGTTAAGCGCCTGATCCAATAGTAACTTATGAGCTGAACCAGAAAAGCCTAGAAAAGTAAATGCTATCTCTATGTCATATCGCCTACGAGCTATCTTCTTTTGTAGCCAAACTGTATTATACTTGCTATATCTCCTGCTAATCAAGATATAGCAACATCGGATGCCATTAAGCTTGCTTCGGATGTTGATCCAACTGGTATGAACGAAAATTCTGCACTTATTTTGCTGTGATCTACTAATTCTATTATCTGATGATGACACTATCCTTCAGTATGATGTTGAATAATTATTATGTATGGAATGTAATTGTAATGATTATACACACGGATCTCATCCCTTGAAAGATACCAACATGAACAGCTAGTGGCTCGTTATGCTTAATTGAAATTCCAATCTGTTAATAATAAACAGGAAGGAGGGTTGGGGAGAAATGAGATGGGGGAAGAGTAGAGGATAGCCATACTGTTTTTGTGGGCTTGCGAGTGTGAGCGCCGGGGGAAGCTAAAACATCTCTCTGAGCACTCGCTGAAGCCGCCAAAGGAGCATGGGCCTGTAATTTGCGAGTCAATTAATTACAAAAGGCTATCCTGCAGGTGAGACAGGGGACGAGTAGAGGAAGGAGGGTTGGGGAGAAGTGAGTAGAGGATAGCCATACCTTTCTGGTGGGCTTTGGAGGGCGAGGGCAGGCGAGAGCTGAGACATCTGCCTGAGCACTCGCCGGAGCCGCCAAAGGAGCAGGTGCCTGTAATTTGCGAGTCAATTAGTTACAGCAGGCTATCCAATATTATTTTCGTCATCAAACGTTAAAAGAAACCACTAGCCAGTGGCGGAGCCTGAACCAAATATAAGAGGGGGTCGATTGCCCTGTTAGTTAAATGGGTCTGCACCTTGGTAAGGGGTGGCCAGTCATCCCCAAGAGGCGCCGCCGGTGCCACCCCCTGAAGCCTTTCCTTCTTTTCATCATCAAGCTCACTCTCCTCGTCATCAGATACATCACTGTCATGCAATCCATGATCCTCATCATCACACACCTCCATCTTCTCTTTGTCTTTCTCTTTCATCATCAAGCTCAATCTCATCTTCTCTTTGTCTTTCTCTTTCATCATCAACCTCAATCTCCTCTTCTCTTTGTCTTCAGGTGCATGCACCACAAGATGGCGCATGTAACGGGACTGCCTTCCAAACTGAGGGCCCATACCATAGCTTTCATCTTTAACCCTTGTTAGAACACTGTCAGTCCTGGTGATGTGCAGCCAATCTTCTAATTCCATTGGCGCGGATCTGTTGAAGGTCACCCAATCATGTATCTCGAATTCAAAGGTATTCGAGTAGAACTCCTGAAGCGTGTGTGACCTTAGTTCAGGCGTAGAGAACGCCGGTCTCTTCAGAACATTCCTGTGAAAACCCTCTAGATCCTTAGGATTGGTTCTGCTTGGAGGATCTTGCAGCTTAGATAGCATCTCATTGTAGTAAGGGGGCCAAAAGCCATTGACTGTGTACAGGGGTTCACTGCTTGATATAATGCTTAGAATGTCGCTAATCATGTCTTCGTCATTGGTTAAGGGCACTGTCTTCCTCAGTATAGCACATAACTGCATTGTCTTCGATATGCACAGATCCCTTCTTTTGATCCGGCCCTTCCATGTTTTTTTGCTCAAATGTGTGGAGAAAGCATGCATCAACAGGCTCATGAATGTATGATGGCACATAGGACCTGCCACACACAGCGTTATCTCAGAGCTAACGGATCCTTCCTTTGCAGCAGTAGTGAAATTGAATGGCCTGACAAGCTCATGCTCAGGGGCTTCTTTTGAGAATTCCTCAAGAGTGCACCATTTGAAGTGATCTTCTTGCAGACACTCTCGCTTCAAACGCTTCATCTTGGTTTTTTCTTCTTGGGAAGAGCTCGCTTTGGCTGTTTCTGTTTGGGATGAGCTCGCTTTGGCTGTTTCTGTTTGGGAAGAACTCATCCCACCTTCTTCCTCCCTTTGTCTCTTAGGTTTCATGGGACCCCGTCTAGGCTCCATTTCGCCGTATGGCTTCATGAATTCGTGCATTCGAAAGTTCGTAAGGTGCGCTCTCTTAAGTTTCTCATTAACAGCCCAAGTACTTTGTGCTTGCAATGCATCTGTATAGCAGCTGAATTGTACTTGGGCCTCTTTTCCATGCTTCCATATATCCTTCCCTTGCTTGTTGAACATGTAGAGAAGATTCGTTTCTTCAATATGTGGAGGCAAAGTCATTTCAATTGTATAAAACCCTCCCATGTCATGCTCTTGACCATCCTCCGGCATAGCCTCCTCTTGACGCTCTGTCACTTCTTGGTCTTGATGCTGTTCACTCTGCTGAAGTGATGATGGTAATCTGCTGCAGCTTCTGCTGGATGTAGTCTGAATCTGATGGGGCAATGAAGCCGAATCTGCTTGTGCTGCTGAATCTGATGGGCTCTCCTGCTGACGCTCCTCTGTCATTTCCTGGTCTTGATGTTGTTCACTCTGCTGAGGTGATAATGGTAGTCTGCTGCTTCTTCTGCTGGATGTAGGCTGAATCTCATGAGGCAATGAAGCTGAATCTGCTTGTGCTGCTGAATCTGATGGGCTCTCCTGCTGCCGCTGCTCCTCCCTTTGCTGGCGGTCATCACCTCCTCGAAATGCTTGCTGCTGCCTCTGCCTGAAGTGCGGCTGCTGCTGCTGCCTCTGCCTGAAGTGCGGCTGCTGCTGCTGCCTCTGCCTGAAGTGCGGCTGCTGCTGCTGCCTCTGCCTGAAGTGCGGCTGCTGCTGCTGCTGAAAAGGCAAATGGGCGCCGTCGTGCTCCTGCTGCTCAAGCCAACGGGCGTAGTCATGCTGCCGCAGCAGCTGCTGCTGCAGCAGCAGCTGCTGAAGCCAATGGGCATGGTCGTGTTGGTGCTGCTGCTGCAAATCCTGCTCGAGGTTGTTCATGGGGAGACTCATATAGGGAAGCTGCCCACTGGCGTAGTACTGCTCGTACGTGCTGTTGTCGTCGCCGATGTACCAGCCACCGTAGGGGTTGGGGTAGTGAACCCTCCCCGCCGGTAAGGGCAGGTAGGTGTCCGCCTGACCGGCTGGCCCCAGGTCGTGATGTAGCTGCGCATCCACGTTGCGCGAGGGCACGAATTCCTTCGCATGGGAACTTAGCGAAGGAGGGGGATTCGGCTTATCATCCATGGCCGCGGCGGAGAGGAGGGGGATTTGTCCGGGCGCAGCGGCGGAGAGGAGGGGGATTTGTCCGAGCGCGGCGGCGGAGAGGAGGGGGATTTGTCCTTTGAGAAGAGGGCGCGGCGGCGGAGACGAGGAGGGCGCCGCGGCGGAGAGGCTTCCTCCTCTCTCCCTCGCCAAGAATGCAAAAATCTGGATGGACTCGTATGGAGAGGGGGCGCGGCGGCTTTATAGGGTTTTTAGGGTTTTGTTGGTGGGCTGGACTTGTCATGCCCCGAAGGCTGCTGTCTAGGGTTTTTAGGGTTTTGTTGGTGGGCTGGACTTGTCATGCCCCGAAGGCTGCTGTCTAGGGTTTTTAGTGTTTTGTTGGTGGGCTGGGCTTGTCATGCCCCGTAGGGGATCGGGAGCAGAAATCAGCCTAAATCATACGTACAAA